>NC_081761.1:9856486-10156486 GCF_963082965.1 Carassius carassius
TATATTATATTATATTATAATATTACACATGATTAAACTGCATTTAAATTCTTGAATTCTTTTATTCTTTATTGAGTTTTTAATAATCCGTTTTATTAGTGTGAATGTGCTAAAACTGCTTCACATACCAAAGTTTAAAAACCACTGCCCTGTACTATATGATACCCATTCCATTAATCTAACCTGACAAACTATTTGATAACACATGATCTAGCCCTTTTACATTATGAGTTTTTCAAATAGTGAGTACTGATGGGTTTTACCTTTGCAAACATCTTCAAAAGGTGGTTAACAAGCATTCTAAAATTTACTAAATTTTCTTCTCAAATTAAAACTAAAAACTCACTCATACACACACATACCCTGTATATTGAGTTTGTTTGTAAGATTAAAAAAAATGAGAGAGAGGAAGGAAAGGCTTCTGAGCATCTGTTCCATTTGACTATAAGCTCAGTTAAACAGACATCATGTGTCGTCATATTCTCTCTACCCTTCTTTTAATTTGTGAGGCAAATTTAATTAGCAAAACATTCTCTTTGCTAATTGCATCAGTTATTCCTCTTACTGAGCGCTGGTGCGTTTGCTTATTTTCTTAAATGAAATATGCCATTGTGTTCTCTGTAGAATTAGATTAGTGGTAGATCAGGATTTCTCCACCCTCCTTTATCCTCCCTTATCTTGTTCAGATAATATCTAAATGTATTCTTCTCAATGTGGCACACAAAGTCTTACTGTGCTCTTGATGATTTATGATGTTGGATTGTAAAGTCGGCATCCTGTGATCACCATATTAATCACAGAACTGTGTAGTTATTAAAATGGTCTTGCTGATTAAGAAACAACTCACAAAGAAATGGTTGTGCATATTTAGTGACCGTTAACGTCGTATTTGTGAGGTTTCAAGGTCTCAATTATAAATACTCAATCAAGTGTGCTTGCAAGACAAAAACTAATTAATGCTATGTTAAAGGTGACGTATGTAAAGTAATTCTTCATTGCTTCATCAAATTGGAGAAAATTACCAAATTACTCTCAAAGTCAAATACATACATTCATTGTGTTATAGGCTGTAAGAATATTATTCTTGGGTCTAAATCTCATTTCAGTTACATTTAGAATCAAATTGAAAACAATTTTTCTACTTTTGAAATAGCTTAGTGACCTCAGAATGGCCAGCCCGTTCTCATCCCAAGGCGTCATATACTGACACTCTTGACATTTCGTCAACATCCTACACACATGGCACCCTCTAGCGTCAATATTAGAAGCAGATAAAAATGGGCCAGAAGGCGCCTCCTAGCGGTCTAACCCTAACCCTAACCCTAACCCTAAACTTAACCCATAATCTGTGTCTCATACTGACGCTAGAGGGTGCCATATGCGTAGGATGTTGACGAAATGTCAAGAGTGTCAGTATATGACGCCTTGGGATGAGAATGCGTTAGAATGGCACATTGTAAATACACTGCAATAATTTTTATTCATTTTAATCAATTTTAAATTAAATTTCAATTTCTGATTCATTATCTTTATGTTCTTAACTACTTTGAACTTCTACATATTTACTTCCCTCTCTTAATTAAGCCTGCGTATGACACTTTGAATTTCCATTGTGAGAAATGTGCTATATAAGTTCCCTTACCTTGACTCATGCTTACAAATTAATTTATTTGATATAATGGAATGCAATTAGATTGATTCACTTCCTCATATTGTTAAAAGAGTGAAGCATGCAAATATGGTACAATGAGAACTGTAGTTCAAATAACATTTGCTTCCTATCTAAAGGACCAATTGTGATGGTTGCTTTACATATTGGGGTGTGTGTGTTAGTATTGTACTGTAGGCCTATGTATACTTTGCTTGAATAGATTTGACCTTCAGATGTTTGTCTCTCCCCTACCCTCCCTCTCTCTCTCTCATGTTTAATGATTTGGCCATGGTGATGGAGATTAGCCCAGAGGGAGCAAAAGTCATCGGTTTCAATCTGAGCATTTAATAAAAGGATTACCACTATTCTGTCTTCAGGCTGCCAAGCACACACATCAACCAAACACTCACACACATGCACACTAACACAGTTTCCTATCAACTACATCAAGAAAGGGTGGAGTTGACAGAAGATAGAACCCCCAAACGATCAATCCAAGCATTGACATTGACACCGGCCCTCAACCAAAACGAATCAATTAGCCATGTGAAATACTGAGAGATACATACCACATGACATTCTGAACAAACAAAACAAAACACTTCTTTCGCTGTAGATTAATAAGTGTTAATTAATAAGTGGCAAAATCCATAAATAAAATAATAGAAATTGGTTTTAGATAAGGAATAATTGATATCTAACATTTATCATTGAAAATGTACTGTGTACTGGCTCAGGTTTCCTCATTTACATGTGAACATCATCTTTCAGTCCAGTCCATTCTGTAACTATTTGGAAAGAATGTGGTGAATTGTAACTGTAATGTGATAAACAAACCTGAAACTACTTTTTTTCCCAATACAATTACAGAAAATAAATCAACATCCTTGGAATGTGTCTGTGACACTCAATATTTATTTGAGAAACTGAAGGTAATAGAAAAATAGACAAATTAAACACGAATTTGTCCATCACTTTGTAATGATGAATCAAAATTTGAAAATTTTTACGTTATATCACACAATATTATATTTCAACATGCTTATCTGTTTTCATTACTTATATTTTATGATCCGATCTTCACTAATGAATAATTACTTGAATTATCTCTCTTTTTCAATTCATTTATTTCTCACTTGATTTATTGATTTCTTAATTGATTTACTGCATCAGTTTTTCTAATGACTTGGGTCTCTGTAGTCAACCTATTTACAATCAAGTAATGTATAAAACTATGCCATATAATTAATTATAATTAATTTTTAAATGTTCTCATAGAGACAACGTGTCATTTGATCCAAATCATCTATCTTTGATCCATCTATCAAATACATACATAGCAAAAGTTATTAGTCCTAAAAGACAGTGTAGATGTGAGGTGTGTGCCTGTTTCAGATTGTAGTTCATCTCATCTGACATTTGCAGTCAGACCTTTTCTTTACTCAGTCTAAAATGCCTTTCCCTTTGAAATACATTTAATCAATCCAAACAAAGTGTTGAGACTAAATTTAAAGCAACAAGTACCATATTTTGTCCTTTCATCATCATGTTCTTGAGCTCTACTTAAAGTGGACTAGACCCAGTGAATTCTGCTCAAGACTCTTTGCTATGAGGTGAAAGTTTCTCAAATCTGTCCTGGATGCCCCCATAGTGTTGCTCCTCATGACCTCAATGCCATGCAGCCAACTGGGACCGCTGGATCAGCACCAACCCAACACTGCTAATTGGACTGTTGTGGGTCGGACGGGCAGCTTTGGGATTGTTACAGCCTCTCCTGGGGAGAACAACAGTCCTGATTTATTTAGCTGCCCATGGAAATGTTGGAAAGGCTTATTATGGGGTGCAAGGTATGTAATAAGGGCGGCTAGAGCAGAATTTTGGGACCAACAAAGAGTGTAAAAAGAAATTAAATCAGATAGAAGTAGGAACAAATCTTCCAAACTCCATTTTTGTAGGTTTACAGAAACAAAATTCTCAGTGGATTTATGAACATTGTGTAATTCACACTAAAATTTAAATTTTGTCATCTTTTACTGCCCTCATGTAATTATAAACCATTTGCATGACTTTGTTTGCTCAAGCTCTCCCAATTTTTTTTTTTTGAATGAGAGGTTTCAGATTTTTTAATGAGAAGTTTGATGTTTGTGTCCTTCCAATAAGTCCAGCTAACCAAAGCTTAGACACAAAATGAGAAAAATTAAATCTATCCCTCATATAAATGATCAGGGACCGGATTCATGAATATCTTCTTCATAAATAAATTACGAAATTTCTTAAGATAAATTCCACGAAGTTCGTAAGAATGTTCTTAAGTGCAATTCTTGAAAAAAGATAAATATCTAACATATCATCAGCATATTTAAAAAAAAAGAACATTTAAAAAAAAATGTTTAAGAAGAAAATAACTATATTATATAACTATATTCAATGAATACATGACACACTGATAAACTCACACTATTGTCTTTTTGCGCTTCCTGCAGATTACCCTAATAATCATAAGAACGCACACTATTTTCACTGTGATTTTGTCTGGCACTCAGCTTCACATTTTTAATGCAGTGTGTTTTTGAACAGTTACTTTTAAAATAGCCTGTCTTGAGCTGCAGCGATGTTTAATTTCATTTTTGTTGTGCTATGTTTTTGTGCTCTCATCTGAGTGAACGCTTCTGGTATGTGTGTCTGAGCTTCTAAAGCAAATGCATCCTGTGTGTTCAGTTCATATGTGCAGAATACTACCAAAGATTATGTCGCATTTATAAACTTAAATTAAAAGCGTTCAAATAAAGCTCCATATCTGACTCGTTTTAGAGTTGCTACTGAGTTTTGAAGTCAGCAAAAAGCCTAATCATATCCCAATCATCGCTGTCAGTTCAGAAAACTTGAGCACATCCCTAGTCCTACTATGTAGGCTATTATATGGAGCTGTTGTTGTAATGCTTAAATATAACAATTCATTTGAAATAACCCAATAAATTAATTAAATAATTCTTACTGTTTGGGATTTAAATCAAGTCTGGGGCTGTACTAAATTTAAGAAGTTATTTACGATGATTTTTAAGAAATTTTTCAAGAATTTGAAATATTCTTAGGTTCTGTCTTAAAAACAATCTTATAAAATAAAGAATATTCTTAAAATGGATTTTTGGGAATACAAATTTTTCTTAACTTTTCTCTAAAGTTGCAAAATAAGAAGAAAACGGCAGTTAAGAAGAAATGTATTCTTAAGAATGTTTCGTGAATCTGGTCCCAGATCTCTTCTCAATTTGGACTTATATGGATTCATTTAAAGACAACTTTATCACCATTTTGGATATTTTAAGTTGGTTACTTGGACTTGAATGGAAGGACAGAATCACCTCAGGTTTCATTCAAAATATTTTAATCTGTGTTTTGAAGATTAACCTTGAGTGGATGAGTAAATGGTGACTTTAATTCCCTTTAACTTTCACCTTTACCTATTAAGCCTGTGTTATACTTTCCACGTTAGCCATCCGGAGGTGTACACGGACAGCACAGACACAGACTACTTGTATTTATATTACCGAAAGCATACGCGGGTGGTCCGCTCTGCGAACGTGTTCCATATATGCACAGTAGATTGGCTTGAAAAATAAACAAACATGTGAACAAACAATTGCCCAGAGTTATTGCACATCTTGCAGCCTTTATATTGTTTTATCGACGGATTGTAAAGGTGCGAATAGCAACGGGCTTCTTCACACAGCCTGCACATGAGCAGTAGCCTACTGACCATGCGTATTTGTTCGCGTGGTCACAACAAATGGGAGGCAAGCAGATGTCCACGCAGAGAATTCTGCGCACACTCTCCGATGACAATTTTTACGTCACGCATACCATAGTGGACCCTAGCAGACTTGTTATGCCTATGTTATGTGGAAAGTATAATCATGGGACAAAGTGACATCATACAACACAAAACAAATATTTCATTCTTCCAGAGGGGGTCCAGAAAAACCAGGGTGAATAAGAGGGTGCCAATGAGTAGTCTGGGTATTACCATAGGAGGCCAGGGATAATTAAACAGAATGTGGCAGGAAGGTGGTCCAACCCCCCTGGATGATTGAAGGAGGAGAATGGAGGCAGGCGCAGTGCACTCTCATTTCACCATGTGGTAAACGTGTGGTGTCTGCAGGGCCAGCGGGAGAGAAGCCAGCAGGTTTTAAATCATTCTCTTTCCACCCCTCCCCTGCCAGTAAATTGTGAAATTGGAGCTAATCTGTGGTTTGTGAAGACTGGGGAACTGTTAGGGAGGTCTTTAGGGGGGACCGAGAGCTGCCTGACCGGACCCACCAGCTGGACGCTGACCATGTGCTGTACTTCTTCCCTGTTGAACGGATTAGACCGCCATGCATTTCCATGTTTGTCCGGTTTGGGAATTCTAAAACTGGGGTTTCTAATGGTTTTTAATCTAATTATATCTACCAAATAACTTGGTAGTTCAAGGGTTAATTTAATAAATAAGATAATCTTTAAACTAAAGTTGACAAAAATACAAATTGGGTTCTCTATTGGCGTTAAATGTTACATGACTGTGCATTTCTACAGGTTTTTATTTATTTTTATTTATTTATTTATTTTTTCACCCTGACTAAAACAACATCTCATTATAATCTATGAAAATAACATTTCAGTTAATGAGTACAATCGCATTTAACAAAAACAACACCACAACTGTTATTGTTTCAGGAGGTTAAAACAAATTTTGCAAAATAACAAGTACACTACTGAAATACAACATTGTGAATTATTTTTCGTTTCATTGTCTGCATTTTGTGTTCTTCCCAAAAAGATACATAAATTTGCTGAGAGATATTAAGGCCGAACCCAAAACAGAACCATCATCTCTTTAATTTTATTATAATTATTATTATTAAGATTTCACACTCTTAGCAGCAGAGTACTACACAAAATACATTATGGTTGATACAAACAATCTCTATATTAATCAAATAAGTAGTACATCTAAATTCACAGTAAAGGTAGGAAAAAATTATGCTCTACTTCTGTTGAGATTCTGAAAAGCACATCTAATGGACACTTTACTATCCCATGAGACCATGGAAAGAAAAAATTGGGAATGGCAGTGTAGAAATGCTGATGCCGAAGTTCACAGGACTATAGTACATACATATTTTAATTAATGTTAACACATTCATACTTTATAGGATATATATATATATATATATATATATATATATATATATATATATATATATATATATATATATATATATATATTTTATTATTATTATTTTTAATTTATGCATCTCAAAGTTATGTGATTATAGACTCATGTTTATAATCTTCGCAAGTGAATGTATATTTAATGTACTTTCTCCATGACCCTTTCAGAACAGACCTGCAACCCATTTTTGGTGACCCTGCTAATTTTCATAAATACTGCAATTAAATGTGGGCATTCATAACAATAACTGATGCATGAGAAAGTTTGATTCAGTGAAGAAGACCAGATGGCATTTAAATTGTTTTCCGCTGATCCCTACACTACATTGGGTCACTCTTATATAACAAGAGATCAGGCACCAAAAGGCAGACCCGAGTCATCAAATTGTCATGGCTCTCTTTACAGAGATAAATGGCCTCAACTAGCGATGAGAGACATTACTGCCCTGTAAATGCTGCTAGATAGAAACTTTAATGCACAGAAATGTGCTTAAGAGATTTAGCAGCCTAAATAAAGTGATCCTAATCTTAGGCAACATCAACTTGTAGGTGGTATTGTGGTGCTACTGAAGAAACAAAGGGACATGTTGCTGCTGCTGTGCTAATTTCCTTCATGGCTTTTCTGCTCTGCATCATAAGCTCTAAATTGCCCATTCCCTTTGATCTATGACCAGTATTCATAATTTTTACCCATGTGAGAGAACTTGCAAATCTTGGGGACTATTTATGCCAAGTTAGCAAATGCAGCTTGCTCTGATTATTTAGCGATCTGATAAGGGTAAAGCTAAGATGCACTGGAGCAATCCACACTGTAATCTGATTGCTCAAACTACATAAGGAGCTGGTTTAAGATGTATTACGAAAGAGGCTATTGGTAAATGAATAAGTGTAAAGGGAAATCTGACAACTGCTGTAGTTCTGATCACAACCATAAGAGGGCAATGGAGATGCAGGACAGCTCTCTTAAGTAATCCAATGAAGCCTCACCTTTCAGAGGAACTGTTGACTCTGGCAGTGGGACTGATGGCGCTTGGAGGGAAAGCCCCGTTTAGCAGATAGCCCCCCCTTCTTCACACGCTGCAGATTTCTGTGTTAATCAGACATGTAAACAGATTCTTATTATCTCACCTCAGGGTCTCGGCTCTTTTCTTCAGAGGTATTAGAAGAGAAATAAATACACCCACGCCTGTTTGAGTCAAGAGGAGATGAGTAACAAAAAAATGCAGCTGATGAATTCTTAAAATAATTGAATCCTCATCACCTTGAGGCATATAGTAAACTCAGGTTGTTTAGCTTTAAATCTTATATCATGTATATCTTATCTTGGTTTCTGCCTATATATAATCCTTCATCCTTCGTTCAATGTGTGTGTGTGTGTGTGTGTGGTGAGATCTAGGTGATTTAAAGAGATGAGACAGACACTCTCAGACTTTGTGGAGATTGAAGGATGTGTGTGTTTGTGTGTAGTGTGTGTAGTGTGTGCGCGCCGCACAATGGCCTCCAGAGGAAAAGATCCAAAACACACTAAACTATAGAAATCCATAAATCAGAACAGGCTTCAGAAAAAAGCTGTCAGGGCTGGTACATAACAAAAATAGATTCCTCTGTTAGTAGGGCAGCTGACAATGAATGAGGCGTTCTCTGTGTGCTTGGAGGCTAGATAGACATTGTCCACATGCTTAATCTGAGATGTCCAAGACATATATTGGCAATTAATGTGCAGAATGTGATGTGCATACACATACCTTTAAACTCATACTGAGATTTCCATAATGGACGGACCCAATGCATGGCACAGTTTCAAATAACTGATAAATGGTTGCTTATCAGTATTATCGAGACATGAACTAGACGCAATATCTTACTGCAAGGGTTTCTACTTTCCTGTCACTATAATGTATGAAAAACATTAATCATCTGCAAAGGTCTGCATTTGTGAGATAAGTAGTTCAGCCTTAACAACACACTAAGCTGTTCCAACACTAATTAATAATAATTAACAGTGGAGTGTGTGTTTTTAATTTATTTGCCTATCCTCCTAATGCAACACTTGAAGCTCCAATGGCAAAAAATGTAGCCATTAATTGTATCCATATTTGGAAGCACATCAAAAGTTAAAAGCACATTTTAGATGCAACTTGGTTTAATTCAAAGTTCCATATGGTTAATGTGCTGTATAATTCATTTTACTGTTTTTGACAAACTGTGTAACCTTTAACACACAATGTACGCATTAAGGATGCGACCTAAGCTGAATATCATATTAAAAGAAGCAATGATGATGAATTCAAAATAAATGATAATATAATATAATATAATATAATATAATATAATATAATATAATATAATATAATATAATATAATATAATATGATATAATATAATCACACAAGCTTAAATTTTAATGCAAACTGCATACTTTTTTTAGTCAGTATACCTTTAGGCTTCCCCAACAGTGTAGTGCTAAGCATAACATCATTTTTCCACCATGAGAACAAATGAAGAGCAGATGAGATGATACTAAACACTTCCCTAGGACAGAGAATGAAAGCAATGGGGAAAAAAACTCAACTTACAATTAGCAGCAGTCATAAGTTTGAACTCTGTTCATGTGCAATCAGCCCTGCAAATATAAGAAAATCCTTCACATTAAGGACTAGGTAAGGAGAGGTGAAGGAGAAAAGAAAGACATGCACTACACGCTAAGTTATAATGCCAAGGAGGTCTCCAATATCTTGAGAAAGCCATACGTTAGCATTCCCATTGATCACAATGGCAATTGCTTTGCTGGCAAATTGCCATATTTGAAATATGCCATCTTTACTCATGCACACTAGGTTCTGCAGCTAGGTAAAATATCTATAATACAGTATATGCTATAAAGTAAGGATAAATGAATGAATTAATGAATGAATCAATGAATTTATTTTAATTGCAAAAAAAATAAAATAATAATAATATTAAAGTGAAAAATAAAATTTAAAATTGGCCAGATTCCACAAATACTTTTAGATGTACAGTTTGTAGGAGAAGATTAAATGTGAGGTTGACAGTTATGCTTTTTTGCAGGCAGATGGTGTACTTATGGCATCTACCAGCAGGGAATAACTAGGCCTTGCAAAACCAGCCAAACATTGACCCCTTGGATAATACCCACACCTCAAAATAGAAAAAAGAAAGACAGCAGTACATAAGCGCACCATTATCACACCGTTTGTGGAAAAGAGCCAAGGCCTCATTCCTCATTGCTGGCTTACACTAAAATAAGCTAACTGATTTATGAGAGTGCTCAAGGAAACCATAAATTAAAAACTACTAAGGATTAGAAGAGACATATTGTCCAAATGTGATTACGAATTGTTGTGCATACCGAGATATCGAGCCAGCAGAAGTGAAAACGTCAATTCAGTGCTTAATTACTGTTTGTCCAGAGTTCTGGCCACTAATAAATGCTTCTGTTCTAGATGAGAAAGTGAATCCACTTCCTGTAACAAGGCTACATTTCAAAAGTAAACTTCTTGAGGAGTTTATATCTTCTTGTTTACTAGAGTCACTCGACCACTAGCTAAGAGGAACTGGATGAAAATGAATGGAGAGAGTGCCTAAGAGTCCATGAGAAGGAGCGTTTTTACTCAAAACGTACGGCAAAGCGGCAGGCTGAAGCATATGTACAAGTGCTGAGGAGAGATAACCAAAAGAATTTCAAATATCCTTCAATTTAGCATCCGTACTTTAGGATTCCCAAGCACATTTATATTTCTGACAAGCGCTAAAGAAGCAGCCAAGATGCACAATTAGCATGAGTTTTTAACTGAATGGGCTCCAAGTAATTCTTCTGGCTGGAAGGACTGTGAATAGCAAATTTGTAGGAACTAATTTTTTACACGCCTTACTGTGGCTGCATGTGTTTTAAAGGCTCTGGGGTGTGAATGCTCTCTGGCTCCATGGTGATACAAGGGAAGACTCCAACTGCGACTTGATTAGTACCCGCGTTTGAATGAAGTCTAATTAAACCCAAGAAACATCACGGACTGGCTCATTGAACCACAGACGCCCATATTAAAATGCAACCACTCTTTTTATTTGATGGATATGTTTATCAAATTTTCAGATAAATTGGCCACAATGCATCTTGGCGCCAAAATAAAGAATGTTAATTAAAGACTATGTTGCAATTTCAATTATTCATCAAAGTGCTGTGTTTGTTTTTAATCTTCTCTAGCTTGATCAGAACTTGTGTTGCTTGGCAATGTGCACCACTGCTAAATCAATTAATATGACAAAGAATGGGCTTCATGGGGATAACTTCAGGGAAGGAATATTTATCTCTGAGTGGGAAATAATTATAGAAAAGTCTCTTAGAAAAGCTTCATTTATTTTTCATGAACTTTAGGTGTTTTCTGGTGATGAATCGTCACTGCTACATACACTTACTGGCCACAACACTAAAACCACCTGCCTAATGTTGCGTAGATCCTCATTCTCCCAAAACAGCTCTAAAGCATTATGGGAAGGACTCCAAACAGACCGCTAAACATGTACTGTGGTTTCTGGCACAAAGACATTAGCAGCAGATCTTTGAAATCCTGCAAGTTCCAAGATGGGGCCCCAATGGATCAGATTTGCTGGCCCAGCACATCCCATAGATGCTCAGTTGGATTGGGAAGTTTGGAGGCCAAGACAACAGCTCGTCATGTTCCTCAAACCATTCCTCAACAACGTGGCAATGTGAATTATCCTGCTGAAAGAGGCCACTGCCTTCAGGGAACACCATTGCCATGACAGGGTTTATGCAACAATCGTATGTATCAAAGTAACATCCATATGAATGCCAGGATGAAGTGTTTCCCAGCATAACACTGCCTCCACTTGCCTGCCTTCTTCTCATAGTGCAGGGGTGTCCAAACCAGTTCACTGTCTTACGGAATTTAGTGCCAACCCTAATTAAACACACCTGAACCAAAGAAATCCTGGGCTGCATTTGTCACTTTGCAGGCCCTTGTGCAAATTAACTATGGTTTTATTGTAGTAAAAGTGTAGTCACCATGGTTTTTTGCATATGGACTACCATTTGTGTAACCACAGCTTGGTATACTACAAATACCATGGTTAAACTATTGTTAGTGTAGCAAAACCATAATTAATTTGTGGTTACCATGTTTTTGGGGGGTTTTATTTGCAATAAAACCGTGGTGAATGTGTCACACCCAGGGGCTGGCTATGCTTTAACTAAGCCACACCCCTTCTCAACTTCCACCTCGAGGAGGTCCCCAAACCCGACCCAATGGCCAAGCAACACGAGAACAAGTAAGTGATAAAACAATCTTTATTTAAATATTTAAAAATAGCTTAGGGAATAGGGAAAGGGCAATTAAAACTAAACTCTGACTCGGCCCTCCAGATGGGCTATGGCCGGGAAGAGGTCAGGGAGCAAGGGGGCCACGGGGATCCGGGGCGTGGGGCTCGGGCCCCGGCCTGAGTCTTAGGTATCCGTAGCGCCCTCCTTCTTCCTCCTCTTCGCTGAATACAGCTCACGGTAAGTACTGGTTCACTCAGTTCGTTCTCGAGGTGCCCACTCTCTTTCTCTTCCTCCACAGGCAACAGCTCTTCGCTGATTACAGCTCACAGTAAGTACTGATTCACCCAGTTCGTTCCTTGGGTGCTCACGCTCTTTCTCTTTCTCCACAGGCAACGGCTGGGACACACAGGCACAGTTAGTTCAGCTTGGTTTTGCTCTCACCTCTTCGCTGATTACAGCTCACAGTAAATACTGGTTCACACAGTTCGTTCCTTGGGTGCTCACTCGCTTTCTCTTTCTCCACAGGCAGCGGCTGGGACACACAGGCACAGTTAGTTCAGCTTGGTTTTGCTCTCACCTCTTCGCTGATTACAGCTCACAGTAAGTACTGGTTCACACAGTTCGTTCCTTGGGTGCTCACTCGCTTTCTCTTTCTCCACAGGCAGCGGCGTAAGTACAGGTTCCCTCAGTCTCTCCTCGTGTTACCCACTCTCTCTCCTTTTCTCTCCACAGGTATCAACTTGGGCACAATAGCACAGTTAGTTTGCTTTGAATGGCTCTCACCTCTGGGCTGGACACAGCGTACTGTAAGTACAGGGTTCGCTCTATTCCTCCTCGTGTTATTCACTCTCTCTCTCCTTTCCTCTCCACAGGTATCAACTTGGGCACAATAGCACAGTTAGTTTGCTTTGAATGGCTCTCACCTCTGGGCTGGACACAGCGTACTGTAAGTACAGGGTTCGCTCTATTCCTCCTCGTGTTATTCCCTCTCTCTCCTTTTCTCTCCACAGATATCAACTTGGGCACAATAGCACCGTTAGTTTGCTTTGAATGGCTCTCACCTCTGGGCTGAACACAGCGCACTGTAAGTACAGGTTTCCTCTGTTTCTCCTTGTGTTACTCACTCTCTTTCCTTTCCTCTCCACAGGTATCAACTTAGACACAAAACACAGTTACTCTGCTTTGGATGGCTTTCACCTCTGGGCTGGACACAGCGTACCGTGCTATCTCCGGAGATCTGAAGCACGCTCACAACATATACTGTACTGAACTAGGCCAGGACCAGCAATCTCCTTGTCCTCCCACGCCGAAGTGCGTGAAGGCGGGGGTTTATCTGACAGGACACACGGCAATACACAGCAGCCCACAGCAATATACAACACCACGTCAAAATTATAGGTTTTCACAGCACGAAGACTCACCCACCACACTCAGTGTACGGAAAGGACACCCGTCTTCCTTCACTTCGCTTGGTTCGGATCTGGCGATGGAATATGCGGCCTAGCTAGTGATGTCGTCGTTGCGACTACTTCAATAAGTATTCCTTCGGCTCTCCCACCACACTATATTAGGGGTAGGGCCACCCTCCTCCTCCTGGAGAGATCTACACAACGCCAGGTCAATATACAGGGCACTTTCGACTGGCTCTTAGTACTCACATCAATGCCACTTCCAATCCCCTTTTTCACGTCGTCTCAGTTCGCCGTATAATCTGTTCACTTCTCAACCTTTAAGGTTCGCGGTGTCTTCACAATCATACAATTCCAGCCTGAGGGAGAGAGAGAGTTAGACAGCTACCAGCAGCGTACCAAGACGGGCACAACCCAGTGCTTCACACACACCAAAGAGAGCTTCCTAGACTGTGAAATAACTTGGCCTTAAGTACTGCCTTGTCCAGCGTATCCTCCAATCACCAACCGCTGTCCCTAACTAGGCACAGGTGCATCGAATTCCCTGATTTTCCTTCTTACGGCGCTACCGGAAGTTCCGGTGTTCTGTTTTTCCGGTCCGGGCGGAAACACTTCCGGGCGGAACCAAACTTCCCGAATTTTGGTTCCGCCCCTAAAGATCGTCACCTTGTGACATCCTCCCCCGCCAATCCGTTCTAGTCCCTAGAACGTCCTCGGGCTGTCCACTCCCCATAGCGGGCAGGGGGTCGGCCTCGGTTCTCTCGCTGGGATCGTCTCACTGGTGAATCGGGCTCAGCTTGTTCAGGGGCTGCTTCTGGTTCTCTCGGGGCGATCGGGGGTGGTGCCACCACGGGTCTCCCTGGTACCACAGCCCAACCTTCAATCCAGGGGGCCGCTGGTACAGGTTCCGTGGGGACTTCTTCCACGGCTTCAGGGTAGTTAGGGCATGGGCGAATCATGTTCCGGTGCACCACACGGTCGGGGCCTGACTTCCCTTCTGGCCGGATGGTATAGACCGGCTGCCCCGGCCTCTGCTGCCGGCAGACTACATAAGGGGTGGCCTCCCAACGGTCACTCAGTTTCCCCTTCCCCTGCCGCCGATTATCTCTCACCAACACCCTCTCTCCTGGCAGTAGAGGGGCTTCTCTAGCAGTCCGATCATACAACCGCTTACTTTTCTCTCCTGCCGTCTGTATCCTTTTCGACACCTGCTCGTAGGCGAAATGCAAGCGCTGGTGATGGCGCCCCACCCACTCCGTTACACTTGCTTCCTCTTGGTCGGCTATCACTCCTAGGACCAGGTCAGTAGGCATTCGTATGTGTCTGCCAAACATCAGGTAAGTGGGAGCGTAACCCGTAGTACTATGTATACTGTTGTTATAGGCCTGTAGGAGGTTTGGCAAGGCACTCACCCAATCGTCCTGCCGTTGTTGGTCCAAGGTCCCCAGCAGCCCCAATAGGGTCTGATTGAATCTCTCACAGCCGCCGTTCCCCTGAGGATGATACGAAGTGGTGTGAGTTTTCGTGCAACCGTACAACTGGCATAGTTCTCTAATTACCCTGGACTCAAAGTTGGCTCCTTGATCGGAGTGCAGAAACTCCGGGCATCCGAACGTCTGGAAGACGGCCCGCCATAAAACTGTAGCGGTGGTGGTTGCAGTCTGGTCGAGGGTGGGGATAGCCCAAGCGTACTTTGTGAACAAATCCGTTATTACCAAGATGTTCTGGTAGCGATCTCGTGGTCGGCCCAGTGTCAAGAAGTCCATAGCCATGATATGAAGGGGGGCCTTCGCATGGATGGGTACCATTGGCGCTCGGACCTCCCGTCTGGACTTAAACAATATGCATCTCGGGCAAGCTTGAATTAGGGCGTGCACCGATGCCTCTAGCCCGGGCCAAAAGAAGAATCTCCTAAGCAGGGACACGGTCCTCTCCTGTCCCTGATGCCCCAACTGGTTGTGGTACGCCGAAACTAAAGCCGTTACCTCATCTGCGGGTACCACGATCTGGCGTACTTCTTCGCCCAACTTCGGGTCACTGACCCTTCTGCACAAAACGCCATCTCTCAGCTCCAGCCTGTCCCATTGCCCCAGCAGCCTCCTCCCAGTATCCGTCTGGGCTAACCTCTCCGCTGGCGTCAGCCGTCGGCCCTGTTCCAGCCATTCTCTTACCAGCCGCACATCTTGATCCCTGGCCTGTCTCTCCCTCCACCGACGGGGATCCCATCCCCAGTTCTCAGGCACGGCCTCTTGTCTGCTGCCTGGTGCCTCTACTGCTCCTACCATATAGCCCTCCTCCGGGCTGGCCCCTCCGGGGCTTTCCGCTTCGGGCAGCCTTGAGAGGACGTCCGCGTTCATGTGTTCACGCCCTGGTCGGTACTGTAGTTGATAGTCAAAGTTGGCCAGTTGGGCCACCCACCGCTGCTCCACGGCTCCCAGCTTCGCCGTCTGTAAGTGTACTAATGGGTTATTGTCTGTAATGATCGTCACCTTGGCACCCCAGAGGTAGTCTTTAAATTTCTCACTTAGGGCCCACTTCAACGCCAGCAGCTCCAATTTGAAAGAACTATAGTTCGCATCGTTCCTCTCGGCTGGGTGGAGGCTCCGGCTGGCGTACGCGATGACCCTCTCAACTCCGTCCTGCCGTTGAGCCAACACCGCTCCCAGCCCGAGATTGCTGGCATCTGTATACAAAAGGAATGGTTTTGTGAAATCTGCGTATGCCAAGATAGGGGCCTGTAGCAGCTCCTGCTTCAATGTCTGGAACGCCGACTCACAATTTGCATCCCAGTCTACGTTGGGCGACCCCCGGCCCCGGTTACGACCTGTGCCAACCAGCAACTGATTAAGGGGTTTAGCAATTTTTGAAAAGTCCTTTATGAAACGCCTATAGTATCCCACAAATCCTAAAAAGGATCGCACTTGCCTCACTGTCCTCGGGGCCTTCCAGTCCTTCACGGCCGATACCTTTCCAGGATCTACGGACACTCCAGCCGCACTGACCACGTGGCCCAGAAAGTTGACTTCTCTCCGTAGTAAGTGACACTTATTGGGCTGTAGTTTCAATCCGTACTTCTCCATGGCCCGAAAGACTTCCTCGAGGTGCCTCAGGTGTGAATCAAAATCTGGGGAGTAGACAATCACATCATCCAGGTAAACTAATACTGACTCCATTAACTGACCTCCCAAGCACCGCTGCATCAGCCGCTGGAAGGTGGCCGGAGCGTTACAGAGCCCGAAAGGCATCCGGTCCCATTCAAATAGTCCAAACGGGGTTGTAAAGGCAGTCTTCTCCCGGTCTGCTTCGGCCACCTGCACCTGCCAGTAGCCACTGGCCAAATCTAGGGTAGAGTACCATGCCGACTGCGTGAGGCTGGCAAGCGAATCTTCGATCCGTGGCAAAGGGAAAGCGTCTTTCTTAGTCACGAGGTTCAGCTTACGGTAGTCCACGCAGAATCTCCAAGCCCCCGTCTTCTTTTGCACCAGCACTATGGGGGCCGCCCACGGGCTGCTGCTTTCCCTAACAACTCCTTGCTTCAGCATGCCTTGCAGGAGTGTACGTACCTCGGTATACAAAGTGGGCGGAATTGGGCGATACCTCTCCCGGCTGGGCCCTGCATCCCCGGTAGGTATATGATGTTGTACCACCTGGGTGCATCCGTAGTCTTCATCGTGGGTGGCGAACACATGCTGCCATCTCCGAAGGAGGGCCTGTAACTTCTGTGTCTGTGCCTGCTCTAAATCCTCCCCTTGTAACGACTCACCCGCCAGGTGGCTCGGCACACTCCTCTCCATACCACCCCATGGGGTGTCTACTTGTGTCAGGGCCACCTCGATGACAGTGGGGCACACCTGACGAAAACTAATATCCCTCTCTTCCCTTACTTGGTGGGATGTAACCGTTGTCAGACGGGCTAATCGTTGGTGCCGATGTAGTTGCACCGCGTATGGATGTACATTCCGTATCCTCACGGGGACTCTCCCCCGCCGGACCGTCGATAGTCCTCGTGCCACTTCCACTTGTGGACAATCCACATGGGGCTCCACCAGCACCCACTCTTCTGGGCCCGCTCTTCGGGGCGGTACTCGCGCCCACACAACAGCCTCACTTTTTGCGGGGACAGACAAAGCAAAACGACACATCACTCTTCCTACCTCTTCCTGTTCCCTGCGGACTTGGCTCATTTGCACCCTTCGACAGTCAGCTACCACACACTCCCACTTGGGCCTCTCTGCAGGTGGTATCTTCGATACGGGCCTAGCCCGAAATAGCTCTTCCCAGCAATCAGCGAGGACATTCATGCCCAACAGGGCTCGATGTGCACCCAGACAATGGTCTTGCACGATAATCACACCTTTCTGGGGGACCATCACTCCGTGAACCTCTAGGTCCGTCAATCGGTAGCCAATATATGGGATGTCGAGGCCGTTTGCGCCCTTCAGAGTAAGCCAGGGGGCCTCCGCCCCTGGTGCCCCTTGTTTCCCAAACACTTCTTCGGATAAACTCTCAGCAAACAACGTCACTTGGGAGCCTGTGTCTACCAGGCATTGAATCTCCTTGCCGCACACTCTCACCTTCGCCACGGGGCTACGCCCAATCATCTGGCTCCTAGAGCCATATCCTCTTCCAGGGTCTTCTCGAGGGGTCCCGGCCACACGACCCACAGTGGCCGGCCGACCTAAAAACCCCCTTCTGACGCCCTGCGGGGCCCACACTGGCGGCTATAGTGACCTGGTTTGCCACAGCGGTTGCAGATGGGTCGCCCTTGCTCGTCCCATTCGAAACGGGGCCGGTTAAAGTGGTTCGGGCGCCTGAACGGCTCTCGGCCTCCCTCTGAGTACACTCGGTCTCGGGGCGCCGGCCGTGGTTCCTCCCGCGCCCGTCCTTGGCGCAATTCTCCTACGAGGGCTTTAGACAGTTCAGACATCTGATCGCGGACATCTTTCAAAAGTTCAGCCTTCAGTGCTTGCTTCCAGTCAGGGCCTCCGGGTTGTGCTGGTGCTACTTCACTGACAACCGCACACACTGGGGAACCACTCACCTCAGTCTCATCACCTTCCAGGGCCAGTGCCTCTTTCTTCAGATCTTCGAACGTAAGACCCGGGTCCCTTCGAAACTGGATACGTAGGCTCTGTCTCACCGGACCCTCCTTCAACCCCAGAAGAAACTGGTCCCGCAATAGAGTCTCTCCATCTCCCAACCCGTGGTCCCGACGGGTCTGTAGTCGGGCGAATTGCTCTCGCAACCTCAGGGCGAAAGCTCTAATCGGTTGGCGGGGGCCCTGCTTACAATTGAAGAACTGGGAGCGAAGGACAGCTACGGGGGTGTGGTCACCATACTGTTCAGTGAGGAACTGGAACACGGTTTGGGCGTTGGCTCTAACGGCTTCGGGGGCGGCATGCACCTCTCGCCGCGCTTCTCCATCCAGGGAGTTTAACACAAATTGAAGCCGCTGGGCTGCACTAAGGCCCTGTAGGTCGGCCAAGTACTCTAGTTGAGCCTTCCATTCAGACAATCGTACCTCGGATTCTGTCCCCCCATATTTTTGAATCCAGGGGCTCCCCATAAAAACGGGCATGGCACGGGGTTGGGCTGAAAGCCCCGCGTTGTCGGTCATTGGACGACCTTGGTTACTCAACTCGAGGTGGAAACCCTGCCGACTACGCCAAATCTGTCACACCCAGGGGCTGGCTATGCTTTAACTAAGCCACACCCCTTCTCAACTTCCACCTCGAGGAGGTCCCCAAACCCGACCCAATGGCCAAGCAACACGAGAACAAGTAAGTGATAAAACAATCTTTATTTAAATATTTAAAAATAGCTTAGGGAATAGGGAAAGGGCAATTAAAACTAAACTCTGACTCGGCCCTCCAGATGGGCTATGGCCGGGAAGAGGTCAGGGAGCAAGGGGGCCACGGGGATCCGGGGCGTGGGGCTCGGGCCCCGGCCTGAGTCTTAGGTATCCGTAGCGCCCTCCTTCTTCCTCCTCTTCGCTGAATACAGCTCACGGTAAGTACTGGTTCACTCAGTTCGTTCTCGAGGTGCCCACTCTCTTTCTCTTCCTCCACAGGCAACAGCTCTTCGCTGATTACAGCTCACAGTAAGTACTGATTCACCCAGTTCGTTCCTTGGGTGCTCACGCTCTTTCTCTTTCTCCACAGGCAACGGCTGGGACACACAGGCACAGTTAGTTCAGCTTGGTTTTGCTCTCACCTCTTCGCTGATTACAGCTCACAGTAAATACTGGTTCACACAGTTCGTTCCTTGGGTGCTCACTCGCTTTCTCTTTCTCCACAGGCAGCGGCTGGGACACACAGGCACAGTTAGTTCAGCTTGGTTTTGCTCTCACCTCTTCGCTGATTACAGCTCACAGTAAGTACTGGTTCACACAGTTCGTTCCTTGGGTGCTCACTCGCTTTCTCTTTCTCCACAGGCAGCGGCGTAAGTACAGGTTCCCTCAGTCTCTCCTCGTGTTACCCACTCTCTCTCCTTTTCTCTCCACAGGTATCAACTTGGGCACAATAGCACAGTTAGTTTGCTTTGAATGGCTCTCACCTCTGGGCTGGACACAGCGTACTGTAAGTACAGGGTTCGCTCTATTCCTCCTCGTGTTATTCACTCTCTCTCTCCTTTCCTCTCCACAGGTATCAACTTGGGCACAATAGCACAGTTAGTTTGCTTTGAATGGCTCTCACCTCTGGGCTGGACACAGCGTACTGTAAGTACAGGGTTCGCTCTATTCCTCCTCGTGTTATTCCCTCTCTCTCCTTTTCTCTCCACAGATATCAACTTGGGCACAATAGCACCGTTAGTTTGCTTTGAATGGCTCTCACCTCTGGGCTGAACACAGCGCACTGTAAGTACAGGTTTCCTCTGTTTCTCCTTGTGTTACTCACTCTCTTTCCTTTCCTCTCCACAGGTATCAACTTAGACACAAAACACAGTTACTCTGCTTTGGATGGCTTTCACCTCTGGGCTGGACACAGCGTACCGTGCTATCTCCGGAGATCTGAAGCACGCTCACAACATATACTGTACTGAACTAGGCCAGGACCAGCAATCTCCTTGTCCTCCCACGCCGAAGTGCGTGAAGGCGGGGGTTTATCTGACAGGACACACGGCAATACACAGCAGCCCACAGCAATATACAACACCACGTCAAAATTATAGGTTTTCACAGCACGAAGACTCACCCACCACACTCAGTGTACGGAAAGGACACCCGTCTTCCTTCACTTCGCTTGGTTCGGATCTGGCGATGGAATATGCGGCCTAGCTAGTGATGTCGTCGTTGCGACTACTTCAATAAGTATTCCTTCGGCTCTCCCACCACACTATATTAGGGGTAGGGCCACCCTCCTCCTCCTGGAGAGATCTACACAACGCCAGGTCAATATACAGGGCACTTTCGACTGGCTCTTAGTACTCACATCAATGCCACTTCCAATCCCCTTTTTCACGTCGTCTCAGTTCGCCGTATAATCTGTTCACTTCTCAACCTTTAAGGTTCGCGGTGTCTTCACAATCATACAATTCCAGCCTGAGGGAGAGAGAGAGTTAGACAGCTACCAGCAGCGTACCAAGACGGGCACAACCCAGTGCTTCACACACACCAAAGAGAGCTTCCTAGACTGTGAAATAACTTGGCCTTAAGTACTGCCTTGTCCAGCGTATCCTCCAATCACCAACCGCTGTCCCTAACTAGGCACAGGTGCATCGAATTCCCTGATTTTCCTTCTTACGGCGCTACCGGAAGTTCCGGTGTTCTGTTTTTCCGGTCCGGGCGGAAACACTTCCGGGCGGAACCAAACTTCCCGAATTTTGGTTCCGCCCCTAAAGATCGTCACCTTGTGACAAATGTTCATAGGGGGGCAGCTTTTGTGCACAAAGGTACCTCACAAAACTGATTTTGGACATGCTTCTGAGGCAGCACAACGGTTTATTTATCTACAGTAAAATAGAACGATCTTTGGTGATAACTTAAGTTATTTTTTTATTTTTTTGTTCATTGTTATACAGATTTCTTTAGAAATAGCATCAAAAGTGCAAAAGTTAGGTGAGAAACGTACATTTATACACAAACTGACCACCTAGCACAACTTTTACATGCAATATTCATATTTTTAGCTCAACCATCATGGAATGGAACACACATGATTGTGAGATATCAAAAGCAGCGATCTATGCTGCCTTTAAAAATCAGCCAGATGATCTTATGAGGCAGGAAGTGAAGCTAAATTTGAATTTGAACACGTCTTGATACCTTCCTACATTGAAATGTGTCCTCTGAAGGCAGCATTTTCCAGTTTTTCCGACACAGTCAAGGTTTTCAGACTCACTAGAAACTTCCAGGCAGGTGTGTTGGAGCTGGTTGAAGCTAAACTCTGCAGGATATTGGCTCTCTAGAAGCAGTACTGACATATAGGCAGTTTTGGTGGTGAACAATTGTCATCATGGGCACTCTGATTGGTCTGCAGCTACAAAGCCCCATAAGATGAACTTCTGAAACCGTTCTATCATGGCCAGCAATAAGTTCCTGTTCAGGAACTCGAGCTGCGTCGAACAACGCTTTGAGGAACACGCTTAGCGTGAGCGACTCTGAATATCGTGTGTAATCAGTCCAATGGAAGAGCGTGAGGTCACAGGCGGGGTGACGTAAGCGACCAAGAAGCTATAAAAGCACGTGCCGCGCAGCTGGCGTCAGCTTCGTGTCTTTCAGCAAGCGCTCTGTGTGTGAATGTCACTTGTTTGTATTGTGAGTCTTATTTACTGTTGTCTGTCCAGTTAGAGCTCCAAGTCATGCCGAAGAGCAAGGCGAATTCCAAGCATCCTGAGGGCGATTCCAAATCACGTTATAGATTGTGTGTTCCTCCCTGCCCGCGATATATAACGGGTGGGGATACACACAGCTTATGCGTGGTTTGCCTGGGTGTGAAGCACGCTGAGACGGCTCTCGATGGGGCCAACTGTCCGCACTGTGAACGTATGTCGGTGTGGCTGCTTCGTTCCCGGAGGGCCCTCTTCAAGGAGGGGGCCTTCACCAGCGTTCCCCGCGGTGCTGGTCCCGCTTCTGCCGAGGCAGAACGGCGGCTGCACTCGTGGGGTTCACAAGTGGATTTGGTGGAGGGAATGGAGACGGGCCAGTCCCTATCTCCTTCCAGTTCCGGCGCCCAATCCCTGGAGTCGGAAGCACGCTCTGCGGTTCCTTCCACCCAGGGAGAGGGATCGACTCTCCGCCTCTCTTCCTCCGAGGAGGTCGATGTGGAGTCGGTCGACAGGGATTCACCACCGCATTCGCCGCAATATGAGGAGCTCTTGGAGGTGGTTACCCGCGCGGTGGCCAAATTAACCCTCTGGAGTCAGAAAAGAAAAACCCAGAAAAGAACTTAAATTACACTTTCAGTTTTAATCATACATATAAGAGCAATACATCAATCGAATCTGTAAAGTGTCTACTTTTTTTTGGATACAGACATAATAACAACAAAACTTTGTGCACTTATAAAATAAAGATAACAAACAAGGTGTGCTGTCTGCAGCCTTTGTCTGCGCTGATCTTCATTTACAAACACGTCATTAAAATGAACTGTAACTCCGTGAATACTCAATGAGGAGACATGAGATATCTATAGAAAGCTTGACATGTCTACTTTTAAACTAAACAAGTGCTGCCGAAAACAGATATTCTGTGATAAAGTAATCCATATGAAAACAACGCGATGTCCGTTTTTCATGTCTCCCTTCATTATATCTAATGTGACCACGCCCCGCGCTGAACGCGCTATTCAGATTCAAACTGAATCGCGCGGCTTGAATACTCCCACACAGAAGAAAAAGCAGGCTCATCCCGACGATAGTCGGCCCCAGGCAGGGTCTGGTTATGGAACAGGAAGTGAAAACCCTATTAGAGAAGGAGGCCATAGAGGTGGTCCCTCCTCAAGACAGGGAGTCCGGATTTTACAGCCGGTATTTCATAGTTCCAAAGAAGGATGGGGGTTGCGTCCGATTATAGACTTGAGGGTCTTAAATCGTTCAGTTATGAGATTGAAGTTCAAAATGCTCACAATCAAGCATGTTGTAGCTCAGATCAGTTCCGAGGACTGGTTTGTCCCAATAGATCTCAAAGATGCATACTTCCACATATCCATCCTTCCACAACACAGGAAGTTCCTGAGGTTCGCTTTCGGGGGCGAAGCTTACCAATATCGAGTACTTCCCTTCGGCCTTGCACTCTCACCCCGAACATTCACAAAATGTGTAGACGTGGCTCTGGTCCCCCTGCGCATCCAGGGCATCCGCATTCTCAACTATATTGACGATTGGTTGATTTTAGCTCAGTCAGAGCAGGTTGCAGCTCGGCATCGAGATGTCATTCTCGCACATATGGGGGAGCTGGGTTTGAGACTGAATGCCAAGAAGAGTGTACTTTCTCCAGTTCAGAGAACCACCTATCTAGGCGTAGTATGGGATTCGACCGCGATGCAGGCACGATGGTCCCCTGCTCGTATCGAGTCGATCCTCATCTCAGTCGAGAGAGTCAGAGAAGGCCAGTCACTTACTGTCAAACAATTTCAGAGATTGTTGGGTCTGATGGCAGCTGCATCCAACGTCATACCTCTTGGCCTGCTGTACATGAGACCCCTACAGTGGTGGCTCAAGACCAAGCGATTTTCCCCGAGGGGCAATCTACTTCGCACTATCAAGGTCACGCGGTGCTGCCTCCGTGCCTTAGACATGTGGAAGAAACCTTGGTTCATGAATCAGGGCCCGGTGCTGGGAGCTCCTTGTCGCCGTGTAATACTAGCGACGGACGCATCTCTCACCGGCTGGGGTGCAGTCATGAGTGGCCACCCTGCCCATGGTCTGTGGAGCGGTCGCCATCTAACATGGCATATCAATTGTCTAGAAATGCTAGCAGTTTATCGTGCACTGAAGCACTTCCTCCCAGACCTAAGGGGTCACCATGTGTTGGTGCGCACCGACAACACATCGGTGGTCTCTTACATCAACCACCAGGGAGGTCTGCGTTCGCGCCCTTTGTACAAGCTGGCGCACCAGATCCTTGTCCCAGAACAAACTCTTCTCATTAAGAGCAGTATATATTCCTGGGAAACTAAATATGGGAGCAGAAATACTGTCGAGGCAGGGGCCGAGGCCCGGGGAATGGATGCTTCACCCAAAGGTGGTGAAGCAGATATGGAGAGTGTTTGGCAGGGCTCAAGTAGACCTTTTTGCGACTCAAGAGACATCACAATGTCCCCTTTGGTTCTCTCTAGTTCATCCAGCTCCTCTGGGACTGGACGCTATGGTACAGACCTGGCCGAGGCTTGATCTGTACGCCTTTCCCCCTATTGCTCTGCTCCCGGGAGTTCTGGCGAGATTCCCCCGGGACGGGGTCTGTCTGTTGTTAGTAGCCCCGTTCTGGCCGGGCCGAGTATGGTTCACAGACCTGGTCTCGCTCCTCGACGGCTCTCCATGGGAGATACCGATCAGGACAGACCTACTCTCACAGGCGCAGGGCACGATAATTCACCCTCGGAGTTGTGGAAGCTGTGGGTGTGGCCCCTGAGGGGGCACAACTATTAGCAGCTGGTCTCTCAACCGAGGTTGTTGAGATCCTCCTCCAATCCAGAGCTCCCTCAATGAGGAAGCTGTACACTCTGAGGTGGAAACTCTTCACCTCATGGTGCAGAGACCGCCAGCTAGACCCAGCAAACTGCCCAGTTGGTACAGTTCTGGAGTTCCTACAGGCCAGGCTCTCTGCAGGGTTGACCCACTCCACGCTGAAGGTTTACCGGCAGCCATTGCGGCCTACCACGCCCTTCTCGATGGCCAGTCTTTGGGAAGACACCCCCTAGTTACACGTTTCCTCCACGGTGTGCTGAGGCTGAGACCTCCAGTACGGTCCCGTATTCCCCCGTGGGACTTGGTTGTGGTGTTAGAGGCAATGTGCAAACCCCCGTTTGAACCCATTCAAGATATTTCAGACAGACATCTTACACATAAAACCTCCTTTCTGTTGGCTATCACCTCTCTGCAGAGAGTAGGAGATCTTCAGGCCCTCTCTGTGGCCCCCACTTATCTTGAGTTTGCACCTGGCATGACCAAAGCGTTCATATACCCTCGAGCGGGATATGTTCCTAAGGTTCCCTCTGTTACACCACGACCTGTAGTGCTGCAGGCATTCTGTCCTCCTCCCTTTCGGGAGCCCGACCAAGCGAAGCTAAATTGTATGTGTCCAGTTCGAGCGCTGGACACATACATCCACAGAGCTGCCCTGTGGAGAAAAACTGACCAATTGCTTGTATGCTACGTTCCCCCCAAGGGGGGTTCTCCTGCTTCTAAGCAGACTATTAGTCGTTGGATAGTCGAGGCTATCAATGCCACCTATGAGTCCTCTGGTCGTCCCCCGCTGTCGGGAGCCAAGGCTCACTCTACTCGGGGTATGGCGGCCTCCAAGGCCTTCCTAGCAGGTGTATCCATGCTGGACATCTGCAATGCGCCTTCTATGTTTGTTAAATTCTATGGCCTAGACATGCCAGTCACTCCAGGCACTTCTGTCCTCTCGTCCTAAGCTGTGCTCTTCGGATACACACTAGGCAGGGGTTTGGTAGTCTGGCGGCGTTGGTACTCGTTCCCCAAAGCGTTGTTCGACGCAGCTCGAGTTCCTGAAGAGGAACGTCTCTAGGTTACGTATGTAACCCTAGTTCCTCGAGGGAACGAGACGCTGCGTCTCGGAGCCATACCCCCGGCACCCATGCCGGCGCTTGCTGGTACTCGAAGCTGACGCCAGCTGCGCGGCATGTGCTTTTATAGCTTCCTGGTCGCTTACGTCACCCCGCCTGTGACGTCACGCTCTTCCATTGGACTGATTACACACGATATTCAGAGTTGCATGAAATTCAAGAACTGTCTGTTCACTTGCTGCTTGCTGTCCATCCTTCTATGGACTTGTACATAGATCCTGTAATCTTCTTGACGAAACTCCCTATAGTAACATGACTATCTAAATGCTAATTTTCATCATGTATAGACTTGCCTGGATATACATATACAGTACAGATAAAATGGTTTGCATTTTGTATACCAATGTAAATCAATTTAAAATTACTTTGGATAAAAGTATCTGCCAAATACATAAATGTAATCACATTTACATATGACATATTCGAAATAAGGAGCACAAAAAGTCCTAAAAGTGAACTAATTACATAATGCACATTGCTCGTGTCCAACACTGCGGATGTGTACAACTTTTTGGTGAACAGATTCTAACTTGTCCTCTTGAAAGTCCACACACGCTCACTGAATGCATTAAGAACTAACCCATACCCACATACACTGCTGGATAATGATGAGAAGGTGGTGATACTCTTCTGTGTGAGCAAACTTTTAATGCAGTGTGAACTACAAGTACATCATAAAGAATAATAAGTAGATATGAGGATACACTGTAAAGTAGATCGGCTTTTGTTAAGGTATATTTGAATATACCTTCTCATAAATTATACTTGACTTTTTTAATGAAGAAAAAAGCAATCACTAACTAATGACTTGCAACTACAACCATTACAAACCTACAAAAATAAAATGTGACACCCAACATTTCTTTTAATACTTCAACAACTGAAAACCATAAACTATCAGCAACTTGAACAAAATAAAAAATCAATCAAGTTACACATTTTATCATTATTGTGTATTCAAACTCATGACTATGGTAGGACAATGCTTTCTATGAAATGAATTGCATGTTGAGTTTAAACAAGTAGAAAGCCCTTTACCATTTTGTTACACTGCTATGCTACTGAAAAAGTGCACAGATTACAACGTTACTCCCAACACTGTGTGTGTATAAGGGCTTTTTCACAGTCGCTGACTTAACTGGTGTGAAGGTGAGATAGATAAAAGATGGAAGGCTGCTGTTACCCAGACTCTATCTGTCAGTGCTGATAACAGACATAAGAAGGCTGTGTCCATCTGAGCAGGGAGACAGACAAAAGAGAATGCAAGACAGTCAGAGACAAGCAGAGGAAGTAAAAGAGTGGAATATTCCAGAAAGACTTGCTGCTGTTTGATAGGAATCTGTGTAGTTGCACAGGGGGAAACAGTGGATATTGAGGCTGCTGTCTCAGTCTCATGCATGACTTTGGTTACTAATAAATCCATTTAGTCAACCATCCACAATCTATTCCAATTCCACACAGTGCTATCTGTGTGTATAAACTATAAATCGGAGGTCAAGCCACAGAAGGATGTGTGAATTTATGATGAACATTTACACTTTTGTTTATCTTTTTGGTAGTTTGTCTATATGGAAGAATACACAAATAATAAGAAACGTGTATGTCCAACCCTGGTGCAAAAAGTAAAAATAAAACGAGAAACAATGAAAAAAAAAAAAAAAAAAAAAAGCCCGTGGAAACCATCCCTCTGCAAAGCAATCTCTCATAAAAAAAAGAAAACAAAAACAAAGAAAGTTGTACTCTGTATAAAATGATAAATAATACAATTTCATTAAGCCAACTTTAAAAGTTTACTAATTATTATCAAAAACAACTTTAAGCATGTTAAATTAGTGACTAGATTTTCAACACAACATAAATAAGATTTTTTTAATTACAATTTAATTTAATTAATTGAATTAACAATTATTAAATAAATCAGAAAATAATAATAAAAGAAACGTAATGAATTGTATAAAACTACTGAAAATAAATAAATACCTTTTAATTAATAAAAAATAAAATAAACATTTACTGAATGTGATGACATTTACTTATCTAGCAAACTTTAGTTTAGTAATGGTTAATGAAATGAACTTCAAAATTAAGCACATTAATGGTCATATTTTCATTCACACAAAATAAGAAAGAGTTTGTTTTGAGATGATTGCATATAATAATTTAAATAATTACATTATGCTGATCAAGTAGTCAAATATAAAAATAAAATAAAAATAAATAAATCACACATCACTATTGATATCTGTCAAATATATATCCAAGGGAAACTTAATGGCCATTTGTGCATTCTATCTGCATTGTTTACAAATTTTCCTGCTAGGTATACACATGCATCGGATGGATGTGTTTAACCATTGACGCATTGAGCTTGTTTTTTAGTTTCTCAGACACAAATAGTAAGCTCTAAATGATATCTATAATCAGCTCATTACCTCATGAGAAAACATTCTATTCTCTCAGTCTAAATGTGCATTTGGATGTTCATTTACCTCATGACCTTTGAATGGGTCGGTTGTTTCTGTTTTTGCTGAATACAAACAGATGCTAATTATATTTCCACAAACAGACCTTCTCATCCAATGCCAGTTCATCAATCTCTGGTGCTGGATGCACATTTGTGTCTTCGTCTGTGTTTTTAAATGCCATTCTTCCAAAATGTAGACAACAGTGTGACGCAGGATGCATGGTAATGCAAGGTAGCTCTTCACCATAATCCATCTCATACTCGGTAAGACGTCTGCACACATGCAGAGGCCCAGCGGAAGGGGAAAAAAAATGCTTATTTCAAAATGCTCAGCCATTAATGAACAAACTATTGCTATGCTTGCAGAAAAGCCGGCCCAAAATAATTCTTAGGCATTAGCGTAGTGTTGTAGTTGCTTATCCATACATCTTGTTCTCAAGAGGCGCATTCATGGAATCATAATATATATATATATATATATATATATATATATATAAAATACAAATCACGATTCCCAGAATTTATTTCCCCCAGGCCTTTCAGAAGTTCACCAAGATTAGCTACCAGATACAGTGCCATTAGCCTAAGCTAACGCTAACCAGGCCTCTGAAATCAACAACATGCAACTTGCCAACAGGCAAAAAGATGGAAATCTGATCAGAGATAGCCAGCATAATCAGCAACTCCCAGAGAAGATATTTTCAAACAGTGATTATTTCACACTTCTAGAAGAGCAACAATGAAGACAGGTGGTGGAAGATAAGTGGCCAATTGACCACGGTTTTAAATCATGAAGTGAATGGAGCATCATCACATTTCGATAAGCCGCAGGCCAGTTTGCCTCTCCGCTGTGCCAGAATCTCAAGGGAGACACTAGACTCCAAACGAATAGCCTGTCACTTCTATAATAACCTGAAATAAGTAGCAGATTGGTTAAAACAGCATTAGCGCCTGAACACTTGAGATTAGGTGCAATATTGGCTTTGTCCTCACACCATTTATGGCCATTTTAACTCATTTGTTAGTATAAATCAAGCCAACAGTCCTCTGAGCATAGAAGCTCTGGGCAAGGAATCATAATTTCCACACCTCCATTTTTTCCTCATCTCACCAATTTGTTTTGTATATTGCTGTCAATACAACAGGACTGGGCGAAGGACAAAAGTTGTATGCAAAATTTTCATACGTTTTTTTTTGCATGTTTGAATAGATAATATATCATTTAGACACATGGACAGCATCTAAAACGTAAAAGTATTAGCATATCCACAGTTGTACAAATACAACAATCCTTAAGAAAATCATTATATAATACTTATAAGTGCATTTGTACATTTTAGAAATGTATATATATATTTGAACTGTAACCACTAACCTAAACTGAATAATTTCTTGACAATTATAAAACAAAAGCATGTAAATGCACAGTGACAATTTTAGTCGCAAACATACTATTTTGTTTAGCATTTTTAAACTTTAATGCTACCTTAAGTTACAACTAAGTAAACTAATATTTTAGAAATTAGTCTGATTCAAATGAGAATCAAAAGGGCGAATCCTACCTGACGAAAGGAGAATAATTTCACATCTAGAAATTAATAAAAAAATATATATATGATTTATTTTTTAGTACACCAGGGTGACTAGGAGCATGAAATTGTTCATTCATGACTTACTTCCTCCTGTTCAACTGAAAACCCCCATTTTCACCATCAGTGCAATAATCAATAATCAACTAAAGATGTCTGCCTGGAAGAGGACGTGTGTCCTAATGTACACTGAGGAGGGGGATTTGAGTGAGACACTGCAAAGATCACAGCTGGAGAACTGCAGCGATTAGATGAGTCTTGGGGTTAGAAATGAATTAATGAATGAATGAATGCCCTTACCACATGTTGCAAGCCTGACTGCCTCTGTTAGAAATCTATGTGCCATGGTTGGATCTTCCATTAGGACAAAGATCCACGAACAAACATCAAAATCAACACAAAAGTGTGTAACTGACCGCAAAATTAAGTTTCTGCTATGGCCGCCCCACTCCTCTGACTTGAACCCTATAGAAAATAAGTGGGGAGAACAGAAGAGAAGAAGCACCTATGGAGCTGTGAATCTGAAGGATCTTGAGATATTCTGTATGAAGGAATGGTCTCTGATCTCTTATCAGGTGTTCTCCAAGCCTCCAAGTCTGAGCCGTTATCTTGGGAAAAGGACACTGAAATATGTGAATGCCAATAATTTTGGCCAATGTAAAAATCAAAGATCAAAAGAATAAACTATGCAGATGCATTTCCACAGCCATATATATTACATAAATAAGTAATCTCCTTTTATTTTCTACAAAATAAAGGAAAGTATTACATGCTTTGAGTAACATGAGGTTGAAAAAAATAAAATAATAATAATCCAAATTTTTTTGTCTTGATTTTTGGATGGACTACTTTTTTATCACATCATAACGTGATTCATCTTAGAACGTAATAGCTGGAAACTAGATGAGTTTCACACTGGAAGTCTCCCAACTTGCCAAATCATGAGCCAACCTCAGATATGACTGACCCTTCCAACAGCACAACAATATTTTTACAAACAACCACAGCCATTCGGGTATTAAATATGTATGCTTTAGAACATAGCTCCAAACTAAATTTGGACTCATTTGCAAAACTCATTTGCCTAGCTTCAGTAGCTCAACCGTTTGGAATTTATTTAGCCTTTTTCACTATATAGAAAAGTTTGGAATGAGTAGATGCAAAAAAAAAAAAAAAAAGGGCTGAGAAACTCTGGGTGAATTCAGCGCCAACACCCTATGCGTCCATGAAATGAGCTGCAGTTTCCAGAACACCATCACAACAAGAGGTAAACAGCAGAATTTGGATTGGACGTAATACAAGTCCATTCTGAAGCAAATGGCGGCACACAATAAAAATGAAGGAGAGTAAACAGAAAGGAGATGGTGGATGAAGGACAAGAGATGGCTCACACTGGATTTGACAAGATAATGTACAGGAAAATACAAGCAGCATGTCTAAAGCTCAGCAGGAGATGGGCTATAATTTCAGTCCTCTCTTTTTTGTTTTAATAGACCTGTAATCAGTCTAAATCCAGCACTGTCTCTCTGCAGACATCCCGTGGACTGTGTTTGTGCACACACTTGCGTCCGTTTGCCTTTGTGTTGTATTGGACTATAGGATGCCACAGTTATGTTTGAGCACAACAGGATGTAACTGCACTAATTTTCTTTCCGTCTTGTTTTTCAAATGGTCTGCAGTTCGGTACCTTACTGTGTATGTTTTGCTTCTTCCCCCTTTTCCCTTTGTCTGTTTTCCTTCTTTCATCATTGATGGATATATTTAGGGTAATAAATAAGGTGTCAATCACACTGAAGGTCAACTTTTCCATAGCTAAAAGCATCAAGTCTCACTTTCTCTGTGAATGATATTTGCCATAATCAAGTGACTGTATTGATTGTTTAATTAATTTTTGTTTAATTAAATGTTTTTATTAATTACAATTAAGTATTCATAATAAAGTGGGTGTGTGTGTGGGGGGGGGTGGGGTGATTTTTTCTTATAAAACTACACATCAAATTTTGAATAACTGAAATTAATATTTATTTTTAAACAAATGTTGCTTCAAAAATGTGCTAGTAACTCAAGATAATCAAGTAAAAAAAGAAACTGTGTCAATATGTAATTAACTAAAACTGTAATGAACTAAGACATTGAACAAGTTTATAACAATAACAACAACAAAAACAATAATCTACAAAATTATTAAACATCACAGCTGTGATAAGTTCATTTTTGAGCACCAAATTGGCATACTCAAATGATTTCTAAAAAAATCATGTGACACTAAAGAGTGGAGTAATAGCTGTTGAACATTTAATATATTAACCTTATATATATATATATATATATATATATATATATATATATATATATATATATATATATATATATATATACAATATGAGACTTGCCAACCTTTGACCAGTAAATGTTTTTTAAAAAAAGTGCAGCTTTATGTGCACTAAAATCTATTTAAGAAGAATCAGATTTGCTCAGTGACTGACCCAATATTAAATACAAAAATACACTATGTCGCTAGTTCCACTGAAATCAATATTTTAACGTTGAATGTCTATTAGCACTCTGATTAATCAGCCTTTATTATAATAAAGTAAATGCACTCTGTTGTTGCCTCATTGTACATTATGTGACCTTTTAAGAACAGAAGATTTTTACCTTTCAATATCCTGTATGTACTGTATGTGAGTAATACCCATGCCAGGACATCCCAAGTCACATGGCCAAACAGTGATTGACTACTGTTTATGAGCACTAGCGCTAGCATGAGCACTAGCATGTATGTGACAGTATAATGATAGAGGGTTCAAATAAAAGTCTAATGTACCTCAATGCACATCAGTGCTCTCAACAGGCAGCAGTCAGCTTGTGTTTTCAGTCTCAGGTAGTCACATATTGCTTCAGGAATTTTATTTTATTCTAAATCAAAATGAGGCATTATTTGTAATTCCCTCACCTCATCTCATCGTGTATGAATATATTATTCAAAATTACTGATATCGGTTCCTTGGGAAAAAGGGTTGCACAATAATGGAAACGTCAAAAGTTATTTCCATATGGCAACCTAATGCATACCACCTTAAGCATACTAAAAAAAGAATATAGATACATATAAAAAACAACTGACATACCTAGCCATTTTCAGAATATGGTGCAATTTGTTCCAGATTTTATGGAGTTTTTCAATTTCATTTAAAAGGTTACTGCCTTCAAGAAATTTTCCAACTTCAGACCCAAAGCACCAGAGCTGTAATCACTATAGGGGAATGCATTTCCCCTACTAATTCATATTAATGGTCAACAAATATGGGTTATGGGTTAAAAGACTAATTACCAAATCATAAATACGTGGATATACTGTAGCTTTGCAAAAAGTTATTTATGGTTGTCAACCCTAAATCTAACCCTAGTGTTACTTTATTTCAACCCCATAAAAGTAAGTTTAAAATGTATGTGTAATAATAGCTTTGGTAGTAAATTTCACCACACCCCAGCACATTCTGGATAATGAGTATTCTTATTTTTAGTGCAAACAACATTTTTGCTATAAAATTATCATAATTAAATGATTATTATAAATAAATGATTTGTCACTATAACAGGTTTTGCAGTTTGAAGGGCAGTTTAACATTTTAAAAACTACATAGTCATTTTAAAATCATACTTTTCAATGAAAGCAAAACATACTTTAATGTATCGGTGCATGCAAATTAGTAAAACAATACAAATGCAAACGGAGCAACAACAAAAAAAGTTTTAAACATCTCCAGTTCCCCCTGCTTTGCCTCACATTGCTTTGGTCCACTGCCTACTCCCCTTTTACCTCACCACCACCGACACACACACACAGTCCGGTCGGGTGCAAGAAAACAACGTGTTTCAGTAGTTGTGGAACTCCATAAGTCAAGCTTACTTTATTCACATTAAACATCGGATGATGTGATTATTTTCTCTTTAATATGGATGATGCTGAGTCATTAATAAATCGTGTCCAAAAAATATTATTGTGTACCAATTTACTTTTGTCACCGATGTAGTCTGCGCTGTTAGCGATTATAACGTTTACCCTTGTTTTATACAGGCGTTTACCTAGCTTGTTTGATAACATCTTACACACACCCATAGTGTACGCATATACAAGTCGTGTACGTTAGATTAAATTAGTGCGGGTGCTCATTTAGATTTTCCCGCGTTCACTATGATTTAGTCGGTGTCAGTGGCGGCTCGTCGGGTGAGGCAAGGGGAGGCACAGTTTTCCCCCAAATTTTGAGGTGAAAATGAGGAAGATTTAATGTTAATAAAATTCACTATTCATTTCAGTTCATGTCTCAGAATATATATAATTTTGTTTGTAATTTCACAGTTGTAATACCATTACATGAAAGCTCCGCTTTTCTATCGCGAATGTGGTGAATCTGCTGATGTAATTACACCGCTAAGTGAAAGAGAAGGGGAAGGGGAGGGAGAGGCCAGGGGAACCAATCAGCATCGAGTGTTCACTTTCAGCGCTGAGGAGTGCTAAGAAAAGTAACATCATAGAGGAGGCTAGCATCCCTTCTGGAATATCAACCAACCATCATAGAGACATAAATTAGATGCTATTAGTTTGAACCTGTTTTTATACAGTCTATGGGTTGAACGTCTCCCGGAGCGGCTGGGCTGATAATTTACCAAGTATTTATAATAAGTAGCGATATTGAATATATTTTCTTTACGGTTTCTGACTAAAAGCCAACAAAAAGGCATTTTAAAGTGGTTAAGCAAATAATAATAATAACAATCAGCAGGGATCCCCAGACCAATACAATTAGTTTGCCTCCTCTATTTTAAAATCCACGAGCCGCCACTGATCGGGTTATTTCATTTAATATAGTTAATCTAATATAACATCATACTAAGAGTGCAGTTGTTCTCCAGATATTAGCATAACAAATGTGATTTATATTTTTATAAAAATTGAATAAACAAGAAGTTAATATTAAATGCATTTTATGCACCATATTGCCTGTTTTAGCACTATTTCACCAACGAAAGAAGTTGAAAACTAAGTTACAGCAGTAACAGCACTAATTCTGAGAAACACACTGAGGAGGTGTTTCCTAACTGAGTGAATCCACTTTTTGAACAAATCAGTCATTGACGTAATAAATTATTATTTTTTGTTTTTTCCCCTGTCTTTCACGTCTATACCGATCTCACTATACAGTTGTGTGAGGGTGTATGTCTAAGAGTGTGTATGCCTTCATTTTGCTAGGCATGGCAAATGTTTTTATATATGCATGTTTTTTTTTTTTTTTTGTTATTACATTTTTATTGTTATAACATCGTTTAAACATGACATATCGAAGACAAACAATCAGCAATAAAAATAAAAAATAAAAATTAATACAAATAATAATAAATAAAAATGAAAAAATCAATAATTAAGATATAAAATTATATAATAAATATATATATATATATATATATATATATATATATAATAAATATATATAGGGCACTATATCAGTGGGATAACAAAAAAAATATATATATAATGAACAAATAGTAAACAAACAAACAAACAGAATGTACTTCAAAATATACACAAATATATATAAATACTACTGATTGTTAGAAAATATCCACAAAAAAAAAAAAAAAAGGAGGAGTGGGGGCAGTGGAATAGGGCTGAAAGAGATCTACGACAGTTGGAATATATGATTAATAATAAATATAAAATATAAAAAAATAAAATAAATAAATAAATATAAATATAAAATATAAAAAAATAATATTACCCGCAAAACGAAAAGCCTATGCATGTTTTAATTATAACTGTAAAGCAACAACATTGCTATTAAATGTGCAATATAAATAAATAAAAATTGAAGTTAAGTTCAAATTCCATTGTATTTTGGTGGCTTGATTGTGTAAACAACTTCAAAAACATTGCAAAAAAAAATGTTTTGAAGAATGTTTTGGTCAATTTAGTCAGCTTTTTCATTGAACCAGAAAGAAACTTTGAGAAGAAGGATAATGGAACGGTCTCCATGCAATAGTAAGGCTTTCCTCTCTGTACACATATCCTGAAGTAAAATTTTGCCTATTTAATTGGTGTCCCCTTCAAAACTTGCTCGTGAGAAATGTTATGTTTATTGTCCCCCCAACATTTAGATAAGATTTTCGCCCCTGATTGCCTCCAACTGGCAGGGTGAACCATGCCTCCCCTTCCGTGTCTGTAGCTACTCGTCTGGCCAGTTCATCTGCAAGTTCTCTGGGTCATGTGATGTCCACACTTGTGGTCCAGGAGCACCATCTCTGGCTGTGTCTTATCGATATGAATGATGCCAACAAAGTTTGGTTCCTTAATGCCCCTTTGTCCCAGACTGCCCTCTCCAGTGATGAGGTCAGAAGCCTGACCTAGCAGATATTGGTTCTCCCCCTGCGTCCACCCAAGCTCCCGCACTGCATCCACAGCAGCCTCCAGCAAGCGGCACTGTGGAGCTGGACATAGGCAAGCTGCCCAATCCATCCTGTCCCCTGTCAAACCTGGCAGTGAGCGGAAAAGCAAGACTGGTTTGCAGCAATCGATCTTTTAAGATGCGCACTTTCATGTGTCGATTTGTCCTTGCCACTGAACAAACTATTTCAGAGGCTCCTGGGGCATATGGCAGTTGCAGTGGCACTTACACAGCTAGGGCTATTGAATATGAGACTGCTTCAGCACTGGCCTATGGCTGAGTCCCAAGGTAGGCGTGGCAGCATGGAACTCACAGGGTCCAGGTTACACCAGTCTGTCACCAAACCTTCACCCTGTGGTCAGATCTTGCGTTTCTCCAGGCAGGAATGCCCCTGGAACAGGTCTCCAGGCATGCTGTGGTTTAAACGGATGCCTCCACCACTGGCTGGGGGGCCACGTACAATGGGCATGCAGTGTCAGGGGTTGGGACGGACCCCCATCTGAAGTGGCATGTCAATTCCCTAGAGTTTTTAACAGTGTGCCTTGCCTTGAACTACCCCCCCTGGCAGATTCCTCTCAGGATCTACTGACTCAGGGATGGGGCACCCTGTGGAACATCTGGAAAGTTCATGTCTGGTCCTGGGTGGGACGTGGAGATTCTTGGTGACCTACCCCAGCCCCCCTACATACCCTCTTGAGACCTGTCTCTAGTGCTTAAATTACTACAGCAGGGCCCTTTTGAGCCTTTGCACTCAGTCGAACTAAAGGTTCTATAATGAAAATTTCTGCTCCTGCTTGCACTGGCGTCCATCAAGAGGGTAGGGGACCTTCATGCACTTTAAGTTAATGATTCGTGCCCTAGAGTTTTGGCCGGCTGACTCCCAGGTAATCCTGAGGCCCCAGCCAGGGCCGCCGCTGGCCAATTGGGTGCTCTAATCAGAATTGTATTGTTGTGACCCCCAAACTTTTTTTTTTTTTAATGAAATTGTAAAGTCTAGCATCGCAAAAATGTTGCCAAAAATTAAAGATTAAGTGGATAATTGAATTAAATGTTTGGTCAATGTTTAAACAAGGATTTGATCATCCTGTTACAGGCCTTTGGCACCCTTTGCAGGCATTTGCAATAATAGCCTATGTAATGTACATACATTTATTGTATTGTATTGTATTGTATTTATTGTAATGTTTATTGTATTACATTATGTATTTTTAACAGTGTTATTCAATGAAACCATATGATTATTATAAATTAACCAATCGTTATTTACTCATGGTTTTTTATATCATGCATTTTATAGCATTTTAAAGGTTGTTGTTTGCTTAGGTCTGTTTTTATTACCACTGTAAAACTCGACAAGTTAACTTAACTCAAATCGTTTGAGTAAACCGATTGCCTTGACTTTAAAACATGACAATTAAACTTAACTCAAACGGTTTGAGTAAACAGATATCCTTAAGTTATGTTAACTCAAACCGTTTGAGGCAACCGATTGCCTTAAACCATTTAAGTTGAAAAAACTAACAGTTATAAGTACTCTGAACTTAATTCAGTTGAGTTCACTGAAAGAAGATATACATTGCAATTAAGTGATTAAGTGATTAATTGAGTGATAATTGAGCTTTAGTGATGAACACCTGCTGTTAACAAACAGAATCACTGAGAAGAGAGAAAGGAACTACAGCTGACTTCAGACACAGCCTCACTCAAACCTGACAAGTTATGTTAACTCAAACCATTTGAGGCAACCGATTGCCTTAAACCATTTAAGTTGAAAAAACTAACAGTTATGAGTACTCTGAACTAAATTCAGTTGAGTTCACTGAAAGAAGATGTACATTGCAATTAAGTAATTAAGTGATTAACTAAGTGCTGATTGTGAATTAGTGATGAACAGCTGCTGTTAACAAACAGAATCACTGAAGAAAAGAGAAACACAAGAACTACTACAACTGACTTCAGACACAGCCTTAGATGAAATCAACTGATATAAAATACATGAAATCTCTCAAGATCTGATTAAACAACCCCACAAACAGCATCACCAGCTGCACTTATTAATAACCAGACTGACTTTATTTCTGTCAGACGTCTACAGAAGATCTTATTGAGAATGAACTAAGGTTTAGATGTTGATTTATTGTTTCATTTGAAGTAACCATGTTAGAGATCAGTGTTTGCTTTAGTTGGGCCCTTGACCCTTGACTTCTGTCTTAGTCTTTTCTCTGGCTGTTATAACCATGTGTTTCTAAAACACATTTGTTGTAATTCAGAAGCCCAGAAGAAATGCCATCAGGTGTTAACCTGTACCTAGATGTAGGTTGTTATACTTTATATAGGTGATGATAGTTATTCATTACTATTCACAATTATTGATCCGTACAGTACAGAGTCTAATCTCTGATGAAATAAATGTGCAATTAGTAGAAGTGGACCTAGTAAAAATGACACCAAGATTCAGTTAATATAAAAATACTTCATAAACATTTTGTACACATACATTTTTCTTCTATGCCAGTAATTGGTCAAACACAGACATTAATAATCAGAATATGAACCTCTACAATGGTGACAAAAAACATGCTGCAATGCATGCTGGGTACTATTGTAGTACAAAACTCATCCATGGCTCCCAGCATGCTCTGCAGCATTTTTTTTATGGTCACCATTGTTGAGGTTCATATTCTGATTATTGATGTCTTTGTGTGACTGTTTGACACCATAGAAGACCACACAGTTTGAAAAGTCATTCAGATTAACTGATTATCACAGAGCCACTTTCACTTAGAATCACTTTTACTATATAATCAATCAAATTTTACAACACCTATTTCATCAGAGATTAGACTCCGTACAGTTCAATAATTGATGATTATCATCACCAATATAAAGTATAACATCCTACACCTAGGTACAGGTTAACACCTGATGATATTTCTTTTGGGCTTTTGGATTACAACAAATGTATTTTAGAAACACACGGTTATAACAGCCAGAGAAAAGAATAAGACAGAAATCAAGGGTCAAGAGCCCAACTAAAGCAAACACTGATTTCTAACATGGTTACTTCAAATGAAACAATAAATCAACATCTAAACCTTAGTTCATTCTCAATAAGATCTTCTGTAGACGTCTGACAGAAATAAAGTCAGTCTGGTTATTAATAAGTGCAGCTGGTGATGCTGTTTGTGGTGTTGTTTAATCAGATCTTGAGAGATTTCATCTATTTTATTTCAGTTGATTTCATCTAAGGCTGTGTCTGAAGTCAGTTGTAGTAGTTCTTGTGTTTCTCTTTTCTTCAGTAATTCAGTTTTTTAACAGCAGCTGTTCATCACTTAATTACTTGAATGCAAAGTTTTAAAACTTATATGGTTTAAATCAAGGCAATCTGTTTACTCAAACGGTTTGAGTTAAGTTAACTTGTCGGGTTTTACAGTGCACAAAGGTATTATTTGAATACTTAGTAAATTATTATTTGTAGCGATCTGAAGTATCCAATAAATTGCTATTTTGTAATTACCATTGCTACAAGAACCATGTTTTGTTTTTGTTTTTTTTTTGCAGTAAAATTATGGTTAATTTTCGAAAGGACACATGGAAACTCTAAGATAATATTAAGGCAGATGTGGCAGTGATATTATCACCTACATTAAAACACGTTATTAACTCAATGTTATCAACATCCAAAAAACTTTCACAGGATTATAAACATACCTAAAAGTGATGCACAGGCCTCATCTTGCGATCCTTTTTATTATCTCAGCGCCATAGTACTGTTGTCTTTTCCCGGATATAGTTGTCCATTTGCAGTCAGCCTCAAATATGAGGTGACAGCGAGCACGAGCACGGATGCGGGAATGGCGCATCAAGTGTGCTTCTCATGTCTACTGTCTTTACTGTAAAACACATTTTTTATAATTATGTAAATATGTTCATGTTTACTTGTTTTATTTCAGTCTAAGTATATGTTAATATAAAACAAAAGTTTTTTTGTTTCTCTAAGCACAGGATGGCCCACTGTATTGTGGATTCCATCACCCTGGCTTATCAGGCACAGGGTGTGCCCTGCCTGTTCAGGTTGCAAGCTCACTCTACTAGAATTGTTCGCTTCCTCCTGGACGCTGGATCATGGCACCTCGCTGACAGATATTTGTAGAGCTGCGGGCTGAGCAACCCCCAACATGTTCCATAGATTCTATAGCCTTCACGTGGAGTTCTCACCTCAAATGGGTAGAGGCACTGAGAAGCCTCGGTTTAGTGTCGGCTTGCTAAAACTTCTCCAGAGTGTCCGTACTGCACTGTAGTCCCTGTCTAGCTCCTTCATCCCATCGGCAGCCATATGTGGCAGAACATCCGGGACCAGGCCTTCACTCATTGAATCCTTGAGAACCGATAGAAGGCTGGATTCCATATGTGAGACTTAAGTGGATCCCATATGTGTAAAGTCCACAGTATTGCCTCAGAGCCCGTGTTTTCCCAGCAGACACCTGCCACTTTCAAGAGGGTTACAATCATCTCCCATTTTCCATATGCACCTAAACACAAATTAAATTAAATTAAATTAAATTAAATTAAATTAAATTAAATTAAATTAAATTAAATTAAATTAAATTAAATTAAATTAAATTAAATTAAATTAAATTAAATTTATATATTCTTATATGTATTTGCTTCCGAAAAGGATGGGTCTTCCACAAAATCCCTGTTACAAGTGGAACGTATATGTTTTACCAGAGTTATCCAGTCTCACTGAGTGGGTAGTGCTGTGACAATGGTGTATGGTCTTCTTGTTGCGAGCAATGGCCTAGACCAAAAAGGGACGCAGCTGGCTCGCACAGGGCACTGAAAGGGGCAGCATCCTTGGCACTTTGGGTGGGAATCCCAATTTGTCTGTCACCGACGTGACATCGAGAGTGACCAACTGAAAGGGAATGTCTCGGTTACATATGTCTTCAGCTTGGCTCCTCAGCGAAAACCTGGCATTCATTGCACCTGCTGCCTTTTTATGCTCACGCTGTGATCAGAGGCAGCTGGATGCAATAATTGCATGCCAATGTGCATTGGCTGGTTTAGTTACACTTGAAGTAGATTGGTCTCTCGAAGCAAGATCCCAATTTGTCGGTCACCGATGTGACGTCTCCATTCCTTCCTTCAGGGAACGAGGGTTACATATGTAACCAAGACGTTTCTTGAGTACATTAGACTGAATTCTGAAGGATCATTTGAGACTGGAGTAATTCTCATTTTTTTTACAGACCAATATACTGATCTGAAGAACCTATAATAATATAATTATATAATTATAACCTATAATAATATAATTATATAATAATATAGTATCAAGAAAGATTTTATTCTCCAGATAATTATAAAGTAAACTCAAGAACCATAAACTAAGAAAATGGTTCTTGGTAAAAAGAAGGCTACTTGTTAAACCAAAGAACCATTGACGATTATTAAGTCTGCTGTGATTCATTATAGATGCTAACAGATGGCTCGTTAATATAATAGGAATCAAACTATATGAGAACAGAATGTCCCGAAGCATTACAGAGGAAAAGAGAGAGCAAATACTTCCTCTAGAACACATAGGATGTTTTATATATAGGATGTGGTTTTGGAGTGTCAGAGAGACAATATTATCTGGTCTCAGCATGTTTCACTACCTCAGCTGATGTTGGATAGTGATACAGAGGCTTGTATACACCTGTTAAACTGCAAGCCAGTCGATACCCAAATAATGGGGATTTGCTTTCACAATAGAATTAACCTTATGGGGACACGAACGGTGATTCAACAGAGAAGAGCATCTCTCCACCAAAACAGATGAATGTGCTTCAATGCATTATTCATTCCATTAAATGGCATCTTGTTTAAAAATTCAGGCTGAGAAATCTGAGCGTTATACATTATCGCTCTGACAATAGCATTGTGCAAGAATGACATTGCTTGGATCTCATTGACTGTGATTGTGAATAATTACAAAAGATTATGGGGGGGTTGTGTGGAATATTCAGAAATGTGTGTGTGTCATAAAATGAGCAACAAAAAAACTGATTTGGTTGATTTTAACATCCTCAGCTTTCTGTGTGCATTTAAGCACACATGCATGCAGTCAGCATATTTTCTCATATTTGTTGTCAGACAAAATCCTCTTCAGATGGATTAATCCTATATGAGCTAATCCAAGACCTTCTCACAATCTTGAAGCTGGTTGCATGTAGCCAAAATTAGCTGGGCATGCAAATGCAGGGTCTACTGTAGATTAGACTATATGGTGTATGGGGACAAGTTACCCATATTAGAAAAGTTGATATTATGGAACTATGAATCAGATCATTTTAGCAGAAAAATGTAACTTAAATCTTTTAGTTGGTCATTAGTAGAGTCTAGATGAGTAAGGCTATTGACCAGCTCATCTACTTGCAGGTCAGCATGGCAGAACATCTTGAACAATCGTATGCTTTATGGCCAAGTACACTACCATTCAAAAGTTTGGGGTCAGTAAGATTTTAATTTTTTTTTGAAAGAAGTATCTTATACTCACCAAGGCTGCATTTACTTGATAAAAAGTAAATAAATAAATAAATTAATTAATAATTAAAATATGCTGCGAGCAGGTTTCTGTTTCTCTCATTCCCAGATCAGATTGACCCTAAAATGGTGTTCTTTTATTATTGCTTTGACAAAGCGCTGCACATTTCTTTGTGACACTGATTACTTTAAAATCTCAACACATCACATATTTGTATTGATTTGAAATGGCTCTGGATGGCATAATTTACTTACACATGCCGTTCAAAACCAGTATTACTTGCTTCTGCAGAACACAAAAGATGATATGAAAGAATTTAGAATTCATTTTGGATTTACTATCATTTTAAGGATTAACTAAATTGTTATAGACAAATTTGCTAAAAAAAATCAGGACATTAATTAGAGTGAAGTTCAGACAGACATTCAGAAAAAGGTTACATCCAAATTGCTGTATTTTGATAATATGGATGGATTTAAGTGACTAACTTTTTTCTCTTTTGATGAAGGCATGTCAGTTTGTTAATATACATAAATTCCAGGACATCAAGTTGCCACTATCTTTGCCACACTTTGACCCATGTGTTATTTGACCTATAAATGTACAAACAGCAGCTTTGGTATTGTTGAAGACCTGCTGTAGTGAAAATCAAGTTTTTTACTTTATATGTAATGTTTTTGATTAGCTTAAAGTCAAACCATGTGTAAATTAATCCGTCAATGCTATAGCTGAGAATACAATGTATCAAAGGCCAGCCATGTGTCCTGCCATCACAAACATCAGTCCCTTCAACTTGCAGAGCTTTTCATCTGGTCAAACGTTTCAATTTACAGCGTGTTGCAACAGTGTTAAGCAATGTAGCCAATAACAGACATATCTGATGATTTCTTTAACACAACGGCCAATCAGTGGTGTCTAAGTTTGTCAGAATCCACTCCCTACTTGAAGCACTGGAGTTTTGTTTCAGACATCTCCAAACTTACAAAGCCTCTGATTAGAACAAAGTGTTGTCATAATGTAAATAAGACATTCAACGTGCAGTTTAGAGATTCATTGATTATAACAGAACTTTGTGAGATTGTGATAAACTAAGACAAATTATAGGTTTTAGTGATTACAAGGGGAGCACACTTTGTGCACTTTCTAGGATATAATCCATTAAGAATTAAAAAATCATTCTTGAAAGTGCAATGAGTGATAAAGTGAAATCATTAATCCAGGATTGTCACCTGCCATTGTTTAGCGTTTAATATTTTAGTTAGTGAAAGTGGAGTTCCTGCTGTGAGTGAGTGGAAGCAAGTGAGTTACATTGAATTTTAAATCATGAAGAATTATTTTCATTGGGAAAAGAAAAATGTCATTGATTTGTATTAGCAAAGATATATCAGTTTAATGACTGCAGGGGGACTTCAAATTAAAATTTGCCATTAATTGTAAAAAAAAAAAAATTATAATAATAAAATCCACAGACTATGTTTAATCATAAAATTTCACCTAATGCTGCTTAAATATTCACATGGTATAGACCAACTGCAGCATGTTTTAATTTTTTAATTAAATGTTCACAAACTTCTTTAAAAATGTTACAACACCAGGTTGACTTTAGACATGAGGTTTTCATATTTAAGATTCAACCAAGGCTTAAAAGAGCTGAAGCTGAAGAAATTCTGTTGGAATAAATTACATAATCGCGAGATAAATTCTGCAGCATCTCTGATGTTGACACCTGTTTGATCACAGGCTGTGGAGAAGCAGCACAATACCTCCTACTGACTAAGCTCAAGATCTCTTTTCTTTTTATCTAGGATGAGATAAGTTCTGGATGGAATAGCTGTTCCCGCTGCAGGAAAACTGATATCCATCTTCATTGGTGTATAAAAGCCCCTGAGGAATGCAGGTATGTTCTTGGTGGACTCACTTGAGTAGAAGGGTGAATGCAAACCATCTTTTTTCTTCATTTCTTGCTAAGAAGCTCACTCTATCTGTCAATCTATTTAGCTGTGCATTTTACAAGACAGGATGATGAGAAAAATGAAAGTTCTGAAGTCTGAGCCTGCATAATGGCTGTCAAAGCACACGCACACACACACGTTAAAGCATTGATCAAAGGTGAAAAAAACTTGACATGAAACAGACTTTAATGTGCACTTTATCCCTAGAGCACTTTTGTCCAAGTAAGATAGATTTCATAAGAGATTTTTTTTTCTGAATAAAACAAACAACAACAACAACAAAAAAAAAAACCTAAAAGTTAAAAATGGTGTTCGTAAACACTGATTATTATTATTCAATATGTAGTTCAGGTTCTCTAAGCTGACTGAGCAAGTGGTGTTCTAAGTGCAACTTGTTGAACATTTTGAGCATTATGATATCAGTTTCATAATATTTACAAATGTTTTGTACATTTGAAGACAATATCAATGCATTTATAGAATCTAAATCTAATGCTGAATTTAAAGCTGCTATGGATATGTATAATGGATCATCTGCACTGAATGGGTGCCCATCAGAATGAGAGTTCAAACAGCTGAGAAAAAAAAAAAGATTCTTCATAACAATCCAGGAATCTACTGTACATGACTCTAGTCTCCCAGAATGTCTTGTGAAGTTGGGGAAAAAAGAGCATTCTTAAAGACTTTCTTAAAAAGTTAGAAAATCATAGTTAATGGAGTCATATGATGTTGCTAAAAATGGTGCATTGGTGTAATGAAATGTGTTTATGCAGTTTAAGGTATAAAAACATTATTTCCCACATACTGTACATTATTGTTTCTCCTCTATGCCCCACCTTTCTAAAAAACTTTGTTTTTTACTAAGCTTATCAGTCTGAAAAGCAAGGTGTGCACTGATTGGCCAGCTATCCAGTGCCTTGTGATTGGCCGAATGCCTCAAGCGTGTGACAGAAATGTTACGCCCCTCACCATACTGTTATGGCATGTCCCGGTCAGATCACTGGCGTAACAGGACAAAATCAATAAAACCCATTACAAATGAGGCAGTTGTTGCATCCAGTAGGGACATAATTACTAATTATAATGACTTAAACTGTCTTTTTATGTGTTGCGTAGCATATCACGCTATGTAAACACAAAACCATGTCTGCATTTGTGAACGGAGAAATGACTAACAACAAGTCTACTCTACACTGCTCAAAACTTGCGTTTGAATCATCAGTGGCAAATCCTTTTAATTATGTAAACGTACTTACAGACTGTGTGTCAGAAGTGCCAGACTGTCCTTGCAACGAGTGAGGAATGGCCGGCGGCTAGAATGATACACAGCTGTGGGCTTGAGTGAGGAACGCTCTGTGGCTTGAGTGAAGAACAGCCAGCGGCTTGAGTGAGGAATGGCTGGTGGAGTCGAAGAAGGGGCTTGCGGCAACCACATGTGACAAGCCCGGGCTGGAATCCACTTTGTCCACTGGGAAAGCCGGTAATCCACAGTGCGAATTTTATGTATTTCCTCAGCCACCAGCATGGATCAGCTTTAGGCATAATGAGGCAGATATCATCCTCTTTTTGAAGGCCAAACAAGTAGTTTCACTTTCACAACCAAACACATAGCTTCTCCAAAACATGGCGCCAGCAGCAACAGCCAGAATAAAAGGTATGCATTATTTCTTTGCTTGAACATTTGGGCGGCATTATGCAAATCTTCCTATACAGTGATGTAGACATGGGGGTGTTATAAAATGAGCCATTTTAGGAGGGTGTGGACAAGTCTTAAATTTTATAAAGAATATCTCTTGCAACTTTACAGATATTCTTTATGCACCAACAGCTTGTAACACTCTAAAGAGAAAGAAAAAATTTAAATCGCATCATATGACCCATTTAATCAAATGTATTCTAAATACAGTTATGTTCATACATAAATATTTTATAAATCTCAAATGATTTGTAAAAGTTACAGTGTCTATGCAAACTTATGAAAATGTGCATGTGCTTGGACTATACTTTACATACAAATTTCTATGAATAATAATGAGATCATGCTGGGTATTTATTATATGTGACATTGTTCTATTACTTTGTCCCCAGTGGCTAGAATATATAATGTGTTATATGTTCCGGAATTGTGATATGGATCTTCTGGTGAAAATATAAAATATAAATGCATGCATCATTAGCCTATTCCTGAAAGCATTTTAACCATATTGCATTCAATGGACACCATTGAATCTTAAAAAAAAAAAAAGATCTGGAAGGTTATATAAAAACAGTAATAATTTTTTTTTTTTTTTTTTTTTTACTGTGTGTGTATCTTCTCCAGCTTGGTAAACATTAATGATAAACTTCAGCATATGGTTGATGTTGATCCAAACCACTGAATCAACTGGACGACCATTCCCTAAACACACACACACACACTTGCGTATGTGCATACAAAATATAATCAGTATAGCTAAACAATGCACACCAAACAACATTAATGAAAGCACAAATCAGTATGCACACAGACTTGTGGTGAACAAAGAAAGCAGAGCTTCATGGCGGAATATTTAATCCTAAATGGAAGAAACATCAAAGAGAAACTATAAACCAAGACCGGTTTACACCATGAGTAAAAATTCACACAGAACATTTCAACATGAAATCAAAATGGGCCATATTTACTTCCCAGTCGCATTATTCTAAATTTCAAATTAGTTTTGTCTTTGTAATATTATAACTATACTTTACTAGTTAACTAGGGTGTAAGAGCTCTTCAGAATTTTTTTTCTCCTTAATTTAATTGAATTCCCTTTATGTGAATTACTGTATGTCACATATTGGAAGCAAATTCCACCTTTTCTAAACCAAATCCAAGTTTATTTATAAAGGTTGATTTGTATTTCTTTGTCTGGGGAAAATAACTTATGAGAATGTCTCGGGTTACATGACTGTAACCCTGTTCCCTGAAAAAGCAGAAACAAGATGCTGCATTCAATAGCGCTACTGAGAACATTCTTTGTTTGACCGGTTGCGAAGCATGTCAAACACGCCAAGAATTGGCTTAAATAACCTCGGTAGGTGACGTCACATATTACACGCACCTGAAGGTTATAAATAGACGTGACACGGAAATACCCTCAGGTTAATATTTGTCTGAAATGTCATCCGGACACGTTTAAAGTGCGGCATTGAGGTGCAGCATCTCGTTCCCGCTTTTTCAGGGAACATGTTTACAGTAAAGTAACCCGAGACGTTCCCTTATCAAAAGCTACTCTTGATGCTGCGCTCAATAGCGCTAATGGGAACAAGAATACCAATGCCGCCACACTGTAAGTGTCTGGGCCCACAGGGTTGTGTAGTGTGTAGGGATGGGTACCGAAACCCAGTATTAAAACGGCCCCGGGCTAAATTATGAAAGACCGTAGTATCAGTAATATCTGACAGTATCGGTTCTGCTTTCGGTACTGGAGGGGAAAAAATTAATGTACTATGTATTTTTGATTAATAATGTTATCGTGCACATTTTATCTCACCAAACATTTCTAATGTGCGATCATATTAAGATGTTTGTCTGTGAGATCTGCGAGATCTCTCATGCGCGCCGCGGAGGCTGTCTGTCAGTCACACACACACACAACAAGAACGAGCGTGGTGGACGCACAGACATGACAGTATGAAAACTCCCGCTTAATAATAAAGAGTGACGATGGCGAAGAGATTTGCTTAATAATGTCATCGTGCACATTTTATCTTACCAAACATTTCTAATTTGGGATATTATTAAGACGTTTGTCTGTGAAATCTGCGAGATCTCTCATAAGCGCACACACACGCTTGTCTCAATTTCGTTACTTTGGTGTCAAGTTCGGTGCGCCGAGGTCGTTTTTTCCAGGCGCGTCCGCACCGCATCGAGTTAAAAACATCTCAACTTTTCAGAATGCCGCAAGCGCACCGCAGGTCATGTAACCTCCTCACCTTTTCCGTAACAACGTTATAAGCTCAGCCAAGATGAAGGAACAGCTGTTCGCTGTATGTGGATTTTTAAATTAATTTAGTAGCAGTGGTACTGCAAGCAGTTTTTAGTGCTGCAAATCCATTTATCCATTGCTGAAATTTCCGCGTCTTCATGGAGAGAGCAGTTCATGGTTGCTTAGCAACGGCAGACTCCTTAGGAGCATATATGGCTCTGAAGTGCTCAAAGGCTTTGGGGGAAAAAAATCAGAAAGCAGCGTGCCTAGCATTTTCCATGCGTTTTTAGACGCGATATGTGAACGGCCCCTTACAGTACGAAAACTCCTGTTTAATACAAAGAGTGACGATGGCGGAGACAGCAAAACGTTCCAAAGTGTGGTTATACTTCACTAGAGTTGATGCAGACAACGCTGGTTGTCATAAGTACAACACAATTTTTCATGTAAGGGCGGAAACTCAAGCAATCTGTCAAAGCATCTTTCAAAAGTGCATTATGTGCAGACAGAGAAATGCAAAGTTTTCGACTGCCTAACACAACACAAAGTAACACAACACAAAGTACCGATAAGAATACCGTTAAAGTACCGGACCGTTAAGCAGTATCGGTAAGAGTAGTAATACCGTTAAAACCTTAACGATACCCATGCCTAGTAGTGTGTGTGCACAAACATCAAAAGAGGTCTCAGACATGACTCTGGGATGTCGACTCAAGGACATGCAAGCCCGGAGTAGCATGGACATCCAAGCTATAGAATCTGACAAATGTGTGCGGAGAGGACCAACCTGCCGCATCACACACTTGCTGCAAGGGTGCACCTCTTGATAAAGCCGTTGAAGATGCAACCCCCCTGGTTGAATGGGCCCTAACTCCTAGAGGCGAAGTTTCACTGGCTAGTGTGATGGACGTAAATCTGAAGAGCATGCACTGGACACAGTAAGTGAAGTCTTTCCTGCTCTGGTGTCGTGAATGGCAGAGAACAGAAGGCTTCGAGAATGACCGGATGTATGTCGAGAAAGGAACTTTCAGAAGATAATTAGGGTGAGGATGCAAAAAAACTTTGACTCATCCAGAGGCAAAATCTAAGCAGGATGGCAGGACTGCCAAAGCCTGCAAATCCCCAATTCTCTTTAGAGAGGTAATGGCCATAAGAAAAAAAAACATCTTTAAAGTCATAAGCCTGTCAGGCGGTGCCAGGCAGCCCTTCGAGCACTATGGCTAAATCCTATGAAGGGGCCGTAGCTCTAGTGGGTGGCCACAACCGCTTAGCCCCACGAATGAAGCGGGCGACTAGCGGGTGCTTTCCCACAGAAACCCCGCCAATCAAAACATGGCAAGCCGAAATAGCGGTCACATAGGTTTTGAGAGTACTAGGGCCTGTGCCTGAGGACAATTTATCTTGCAGGAACTCCAGTACTGAAACCATTTGGCAGTGAGCTGGGTCTACATGGTGTGTCATGCACCAGCCCTCAAAAACACGCCATTTGAGGGCATTAGCTCTTCTCGTGGAGGGAGCCCTAGAACTTACAATAGTTGGAATAGTTTCTATTACATTTGCTGAAAGGCCGGCATCTCTTAGTTGGTCCCCCTCAGGGGCCAGAAGTGAAGGTTCCAGAGCTCGGGCCGGGGATGAAATACTGTCCCCTGCACCTAAGAGAGAAGATCTCTCCTGATCGGAATCGCCCACTGCAAGCCGTCGAGGAGGGATATTAGATCTGAGAACCAGACTCTGGTCGGCCAATGGGGTACTATCAGTAAGAGGCAAGACCCCTGTCGATGGACCTTGGCCAGGACTCCAGGGAGCAGAGCAATTGGAGGAAAGGCGTAAAGATGCAGTTTGGGCCACGCATGGGCCATCGCGTCCAGACCCAGGGCAGCTGGATGAGTCAGAGAGAAGTAGAGGGGACATTGTGCTGTCTCCTGTGTAGCAAAGAGGTCCACCTCTGCTTTGTAAAATCTTTCCCAGATTTGACTCACTACTTCGGGGTGGAGTTTCCATTCCCTGTTTGTCACAGCTTGTCTGGATAGCAAATCTGCTCCCACATTCTTATGCCCAGGAATGTAAATCGCCCTGAGGGACAGGAACTTGTCCTGTGCCCAAAGCAGAACCTGCTGTTCTAACTTGTTCAAGTGGCGCGACCTCAGTACGCCCTGGCGATATGTGTAAGAGACTACCAATGTGTTGTCTACCCGCACTAGGACATGGTCACCTATCAACTGCTGGAGGAAGTATTTCAGGGCCAGAAATACAGCCTTCATTTCGAGGCAATTGATGTGCCATTTAAGAAGATGAACTCTCCAGATCCCTTGGGCTGGACGGCCATTTAAGACCGCTCCCCAGCCTGTGAAGGAAGCGTCTGTCGTTAGCATCTTGCGACGACAACACGGACCTTGAGTGCGACCCAAAGTCAGAAACCAGGGTCTGAACCACATAGATAGGGTACGAAGCCCCTGGCGCGTAACCTTTATTTGCCTCTGGGGATTGGCCCTTGGATGAAATCCCCTGGCTCTGAGCCACAACTGAAATGATCTCATGTGCAGGAGGCCCAAAGGTATCACCGTGGATGCAGCTGCCATGAGACCTAAAACTTTCTGATGTTCTGATGAACAGTGACTTTCTGGCCTAGCTTGATGTTCTTTAGGGTGTTGTCCTCTGGGCAGGTGAGAGAACGCTTTTCTTGGCGTTGAGTCTCAACCCCAGAGATTCGAGATGAGGTAGAACGACATCCCGGTGTCAAAGCGCTAACTCCTGAGACTGAGCCAGAATCAGCCAATCGTCTATATAATTCAACCCTCGAAGATCTAAAATTGGACTTTACCCTCCATCTTTCTTTGGAACAAGAAAATACCAGCTTTCCAGTAGAGTTTGCAATTCCTGTGTGAACAAATGCGCTCGTTCCGGTTTCACTGAAGTGGAGACCACACTGTTGAAACATGGAGGACGATATGCAAACTGAATCCTATAGCCTTTCACTACAGTCCTTTGTACCTATGGGGAGATATTTGGAAGTAGCTTCCACGATGCCAGCGTCTCTGAAAGGGGCACTAATTTTGACGCTTAATTTTGTTGAGGGGATGTTAGATGTCCGGTGTCCTGAAACGTAGCAGGAGGCAACAAAGCATTTAACATTTTGCTGGAGGCCGCTGCTCCCCGAAATACCAGTGGTGGTGGAGATAAAACAACGGGCTGTTGAGGGTGCCAGGAAGTCTTTATTCTCTTTCGGAACTTTACACGCCCCTCCCGGAGGGGGCACATCCCCGTGGTCCTGGGTGCGCCAGCCTCAGGACTTCTTTTTGCCGGAGATGATGCTCCACAGGTCCAGTCTCTTAAAGGCGGGCTGCGAAGTGCAGCGAGCCGCTCACCATTCTCTTCGAGGGGGGGCACGACTTACCACACTCTACTTCTGGGCTTCTTGCCTCAGAGAAACCAAACTTGGTCGGGACTGGGTGGCTGATGGTCCCGACGCTTGAGCACGGCGGGGGAGGAACCTCACAAACGCTTCCTCATAGCATTTTGCCTCTCGAAACCTAGTGTTGACAGCATCACCAAAAAGGCCGGAAGGCGAGACAGGGCCATCAAGAAGGAAAGCTCGATCCCTCTCCCTAATGCCCGTGAGGTTCAGCCACAGATGTCTCTCCGTGGAGACCATAGCAGCCATAGAATGGCCGATGGCATGGGCAGTCTGCTTAGTCACACGCAGAGACAGATCTGTGGCTCTGCAAGGTTCTAAAAACGCCTCTTCATCGATGGACCCGTCTGTGCTCAAGTCTTTTAGCAGGTCAGCCTGGTACATCTGCAGAACCGCCATGGTGTGCAGGGCAGCACCAGCCTGACCCGCGGTCTGAAAAGCATTCCCCACCAGCGAAGATGTCATTCTGCACGGCTTGATGAGGAGCGTAGGCTTTTTAAGGGACGATGAAGTCCCAGGGGAGAGATAGCCGGCAAGCGTCTCTTCCACCTGGGCCATCATCATATAGCCCCATGCCTTTGCATCGACAATAGTTTAATAAATCGACGTCGATGGCATGAAGACATGGGACGAATATGGCTTACTCCACGACCGTACCAGCTCATTGTGGAGATCACTGAAAAAGGGGGGAGACCGTCGCTGATGTCCCTCCCCTTGGCCACCCGACAGAAATCTGAAAAGTCAGAAAACAGACAGAAAAGTCTAATTTTGAGCGTTTGGGGGTGTCTTGCTCCTGTGGCCAGTCTAGCTTTAGGCGATCGACTGCACGAGTTACCACCTCGAGTAGCTACTCATATGCTTTATCATCGCAGGAGGTGCGCTCTGAGGTGGCACTTTCCATTTCAACAGAAGCAAGAGATGAAGTCTCCTCGGGCCATATAGAAGAAGCTCCAGAGCGCACTTGAGAAACGGAAGCGAGGGCTTCATGATCTGCGCAAGAGAAAGGGGGGGAGTCATCCCACACGCCTCGAGGGAGAATCTGCTGGCTCGTAATTTTTGAAAAATGTGAGCCGCGCGAGAAGCACTTTTATAGATAACATATCACAGTGCTCGCATTCTCCCTCGAACCCGAGGGCAGCGTGCTCTTCCCCCAAACACTCAAAACAGAATCTGTGAGGATCATCCTCTGAGATGAGCCTCTAACACGGAGGCACACATCTCTTTTTTGATTCTGTCATTCTCTCTTTTTTTATATTTTACTGCAACAAAGTGCTTTAATTATTTTCCACCCCTTTTTTTCTTTCTATTTATTTTCTTATTTGCTCGATCTAACACAAACACAATGCGGCCCTTGAAGACAAAGAAACCTGAAGGTGTTTCCATGTCAAGTCTATTTATAACCTTCAGGTGCGAGTAATATGTGACGTCACCTACCGGGGTTATTTAAGCCAATTCTTGGCGTGTTTGACACACGTGCTTCACAACCGGTCGAACAAAGAATGTTCTCATTAGCGCAATTGAGCGCAGCATTGAGAGTAGCTTTTGATAAGGGAACACTGTGATATTAGATTCTACACTTTTTTAAATATGAGAACCTCTTTGTTGGGTGAATTTTGGTGAAAATAGACACTTTTATCATAGAGAATAATGGCAAAATAGGTACTAGTATTTTTAATTTAGCAATGAAGTCTCCAGTAATAAAGGTAAAACCTTTCCCGATAATTTTTGAAGAAATTCTCAAAGCTTGGCATTGAATTTCTAGCATTAAGTTGATAATTGAGCTATTGAAATGAAATGAACAGGTCAAAGCAATTTGCATGAAGAGCCTAGTGATTAGGTGTTTACAGCTACATAATTACTCATTTTCATTAACATATGACTTCTTTTCAATTTGAGCTGCGAATGAAAACGGTTATCGATGTAGCAGCATAAAGTTCGTGAACAGGTTGGAGCAGACCTAATTCATCATTTGTTCTTTTGAGGAGAAACAAGCTGTTTCAAAGGGCTTTCCCAAAGCTGAATGAACCAATCAGAAATTTGATTTGATATAATAGAATGTTGCACGCTGACTGACAGAAACGGCACAAAGGCGTGAATCAATACTGAAATAAACGGCGAGAGATTTATTCTGCTTTTATTACTCAGGCTTCACACTTTGTTCCACTTATCTAAGTGTTCACATGTCTCTTTGATCTCTCTCTCTCTCTCTCTCTCCTCTGCTCCTCTCTCGGAAAGGCAAGAGCTGTGAGTAAATTCAGTCTGGGTATGCAGCATACCTGCTCTTCAGATTGATTTAAAACCATAAGGGCTCGTCAAGTATTGCAGCTTAATAATGCAGATAATCCAACAGGGACTGCAGGTCTAGAGACTGTTGCTTTTAAATGGGCTACTTAAAACAGCATTTTATGAATAACAAATCCTCCAAATACTAAGCCTCCATCCCCTGTTATTCATTTTTTAAACCCCAAAGGTACATGTAAAATAACAGAGCTATTTTCTAGTCAAAGCGTTCTAGACATTGCATGCACTAACAACCACCCTTGTATAACCTCTAAGATCCCTTGCTAAAAAAAAAGAAAGCAAGAGAGGCAGAGAGAGAGAGAGAGAGAGAGGGAGAGAGAGAGAGAGAGAGAGAGAGAAGAGCGGACACACAATAGTGAAGTTGAAAGCGAGAGAAAGAAAATGAAAAGAATGAAGGGTGTGGAGGTTTTGTCTTTAGTACTGGTAATTAGAAACATGGGGTAATGAACCAGCATCACATCAGAACCACAGATTAACTCATTTACCGTCCGGTTATGAGGCACCAGTGTTGAAGAGCTATTTGATAATAAACATGTAGCACCATAATATAGTTCATTTGGACTTCTATAACTCAATCATGGCAGTAAGGAGAGACAAGCAAACTCATTACAGTAGCCCTCAGTGAGATCCATGGGTGGAAGTGGGCTGAGATGGATGGCGAGGTTATCAGACCAAGAAAGGTAGGGTTAAATATCGCCATGAAACCAATAAAGGGACAGCAGCCAAAAATAAAAATTATCTTGTATTAATTATTTCATTTTTTTTTTTTTACCTCTATAACATTTCAAATTTGTATGACATGTAACACAAAAAGAGAGATAACACTTCATTTTAAGCACCAATTACCACTATTACAGTAAATAGCTGCTTGTTGGTATGGATATTACTAGCATATTGACTGATATTATGTACTTATAAAACACCTATTTGTGCTGTTATCTGCATGACCATATTTTAGATTCCTTAACCCTACCCCATACCTAAACTTAACAACTACCTTACTAATCAATAATAAGCAGCAAATTAGGAGTTTATTGAGGGAAAACTGTTATTAGTGAATATGTATTCCCTATTTTAAAGTGTTACCAAAAGAGATGTTTAGCAGAATATCTGAGCTGCACTTTTCCATACAATGAATTCCATACTAGTTTAAAGTAATATTAAGGAATGGTACTTTGAAATGGAACATGATTTCTAAACACATCTTAAAGGAATAGTTCACCCAAAAGTGTAGATTAGGTGAAAATTTAATCTCAGTTTACTCTTAGGCCGTCAGAGATGTCATTGAGTTTGTTTCTTCATCTGAACAGATTTGGAGAAATTTAGCATTACATCACCTGCCCACCAGTGGATCCTCAGTGAATGGGTACTGAATGAGTTCAAACTACTGAAGAAAACATCACAATAATCCATAAGTTGACAATTGCTTGTGGCTAAAATATTGGTCCTCTATCCATAATATTCCTTTCTCTATTGAAAAAAGCAATCTTGTCTGATTTAGGAGAGAAAGGTGCACAAATCAAGCACTGTTTACAAGTGAAAACAGTAAAAATTTGAATTTTTAGGTGAACTACTCCTTTAATTATTGTATTGTAAAAAATAAATTTCCAATCCATTTAATGTGCCCTGTGGTGACATACGGACTTCTCCAATGATTTTGTCCTCATAATCCCCATTTCTTTCTTAAAATCAGCTGCAAGCTCATATTTAGATATGCCTCTATCCTATCAACATCCAATGGGTTGAACAAAGTCACAGACTTACTTTTTTCCCCCGATGATCTGTTTTAATTGGATATATGTCACAATAGAGAAGAAACGATCCGATGCTACTTACATTACAGTGTGAATTTAAAGCAACCATCAAATTGACCTATGCACTATATTCTTAGAGTCTTCTGAAGAGCAGCTAGGACATTACAGTAGAAATGTCTCCTTTTGTGCTTTACAGAACAAAGAAAGTCAAACCGGGTTTAAAAGACACGAGGGGAAGTAAATAATGACAGAACTTCCAATTTCAGGTGAACCTTCCTTCTCCGTTCATCAGAAAGAAATATGTCCTGAGGGGCATCTTTTTTCCCCTCACATGAATGTCTCCATCAGTGGTGCATGATGAAAGACAAATTAAGGTTTGATCATCATTATTCAAAATCTCCTTTCACTTCCTGACAGAAGCTCCCACCCCCTCATCAACCCCCCAGTGCAATAACCCTCCAGGAGCCCTTGATCCCTATGACTAGAAATCATAAGGGCAATTTCAGGGACAGCAGATCATAATTCAATTTCCCCTCATCCTGCTTGATGCGGAGGTCGATGTATTCGATTAGGTGATGGCAAAAATTGCAGTCACTCCAGAGGGCAAGTCACATACCTTGGGAAATAAAAAGCAACATCAACAGGTCAGTCGACCAGACTGGGGAATGGCTAAAGAAGAACACCAGAGTTCTGCAACAGTTGAGCTGAATGCATTGAGCAGCACTGCAACATGTTTACAGGACAGCACTGGGTTCATTCAAACGTAATTGAAAAACATGTAAATGAGTTTGAGAAATAAATGCTGTTTGTAGGCGTAATGCGAACAAGGTCTTGTTTGGCTCATGCACAGCAGTTTGGCGTATGTGAGAATTCTCTCACTTGCAAGAAACTCAATGCAAATGTTCTCATTCAGAGAAGAGTGGATGGACACACAGTCTATCACAGTACTTTAAACATAAAGTACATGGTAGCAAGCTTGGTGGTAATTAACTTTATGGGCCACTGCTTTATACTGGTGACACTAAATCAAATGTTTTATATAAGCATTTTGACAATGCAATTGAATAATGAGAGGCAGACCAAATAAGAGTCCAAGATACAATATATAATTCTATGAATTATGTGCAGGACTATATTTTTAATGTCACTCAAAATGAATAACCTATATGATGACGATACTTGGAATACATATACTTCATAGAATTATTAAATAATATGAAAGTAAATTATAATAATTGTTAAATGAAATAAAAACACTACAACAACATCATAATTCAGAGGGTGGAGATCTAACTTTAAAAAATAAAAATACAACATAAAGTCGTAGATTTATATTATTACTATGACAAATAATTAATCTATCCACAAAACTGTTTAGATGAAGAAAAAAAAAAACAGTAAGTGTTTTGAGAGGAGATTTAATAAAAATGTGTTAATGTCACCAATAATAATAATAATAATAATAATAATAATAATAATAATAATAATAATAATAATAATGAGGAGCACTTCATTACAATTTTATTATATATTTATAGATATTATATCTGGTGTGACCGATATCTTGGGTAAACGTAGGACTACACAAAATATAAATATTAATATTATATTATAGGAGAAGAGGAAGAAGAAGAAGAAGAAGAAGAAGTATGGCTCGAGGACCCATGTTTTACTGTATTTTGTGTTCATTAAATATTAGCAGGTAGGAGTGATATTCAGTCTTGATTACACAAGTCATTTACATCACTTTCTTCTTCTGAGCTTAAATAATTAAGTAGCTGTAGTTACACAGAAAGAACAGGAGAAAAAGCAGGGCAAGCCAAAAAATGGCAAAGCAGTATCATCTTTTTATACAATCCCCATGTCAGGACAGTGTTGGAAATGATCAAAGGCTATACATAACTTTCTTCTGGACATGAGAATCCAACAGAGATTTGAAACTGCACCATTTCTAAAGACAGAGCAGTCATCGAGTTTGCTGATCTCGAAACTTTTAGCTTCTCACTTTTAATGTCAAGAACAAAAGCAAGGGAGAGTTGATTTAAATAAGGATACTAACACACTGAAAGTGTCAGACTGTAGCATATGGCAGTGTCATGCTGGGCACATAAAATGCTGTCTGGTGTTGAGCCTCTGATCTTTCAACCTGAGGCTAAGATCTTCCTAATGGACCAAAAACTTCAGAGGATTCTAGGATGCCATTAGATCCATTACTTTTTCATATGTAGGGAGTGTTTAACAAATAGTAAAGCAGTAAATGTATCAGCATGACGTGATTCAATCAGGCTTTCATACATCAGTTCGATAAACAATGATGTAATATTGACTTACATTTTAGACACAATATTGCCAATATTGTGTTTTTCTTCACCAACAAAAACAGCTCTAAACAAAGCCACAACAAAATTGAGGCAATATCAAGTAGGTCTTTCATTCCTAAATTGACCTACTCATTTTGAATGAATTGGTTAAACAAATGGCTCACTTACACGTTTTCGTTCCTTAGAACAAATTGGTTGAATTAATGATTCAGTGACTTATTCGTAAAGACAGACTTGTTTAGTTTCTAATATCATATATATATATATATATATATATATATATATATATATATATTCATCATTTTTTACTTCCAAAAAAGAACACCACGTCTCATAAGGTCAGAAAATGACACTAGTAGATAAGAAGATTCATTCAAATTATTAAAACTACCAATGCTGTTGTAATGACAGTAAATTATGATTAATAACAAGAGACTAACCCTAAACCAATCCCTAATCCTTAATAATTTAATAATAAATATTAATCTGTATTTAACAGTATCATTACATTTTAATAAAGACACCTTAAAAATAATATGTAACGTAATTAATTAATAGGAAACTTGAACTGAAAGAAATAGATGCACACTCTATACACACTCTGTCTTTGCATATGACAACATATTAAACTAATTTAATATCTTTTAAAGAAAGTATGAGCATAAAGTTTTTACGGGGCAAAATCTTTACAAAGTGAATGCGTACAACAATCAATATGGTGTTTCTTCATTCATTCAAATAAAAACACTTCAGAACAGTACTGAAGTTCAGGCTTGTTGCACTTTGACCTGTAAAATTACACTGAAGGAAAAAATAAATAACATTTCTAAAAGACCTCTTTACTTAGTACAAACCCGATTCCAAAAAAAGTTGGTACACTGTACAAATTGTGAGTAGAAAAAAGGAATGGAATGATTTACAAATCACATAAACTTACATTTTATTCACAATAGAATATAGATAACATATCAAATGTTGAAAGTGAGACATTTTGAAATGTCATGCCAAATATTGGCTAATTTTGGATTTCATGAGAGCTACACATTCAAAAAAAGTTGAGACAGGTAGCAATAAGAGGCCGGAAAGGTTAAATGTACATATAAGGAACAGCTGGAGGACCAATTTGCAACTTATTAGGTCAATTGGCAACATGATTGGGTATAAAAACAGCCTCTCAAAGTGGCAGTGTCTCTCAGAAGTCAAGATGGGCAGAGGATCACCAATTCCCCCAAAGCTGCGGTGAAAAATTGTGGAGTATTATCAGAAAGGAGTTTTTTTTTTTGAGAAAATTGCAAAGAGTTTGAAGTAATCATCATCTACAGTGCATAATATCATCCAAAGATTCAGAGAATCTGGAACAATCTCTGTGAGTAAGGGTCAAGGTCGGAAAACCATACTGGATGACTGTGATCTTCGGGCCCTTATACGGCACTGCATCACATACAGGAATGCTACTGTAATGGAAATCACAAGATGGGCTCAGGAATACTTCCAGAAAACATTGTCGGTGAACACAATCCACTGTGCCATTCACCGTTACCGGCTAGATCTCTATAGGCAAAAAAAGAAGCCATATCTGAACATGATCCAGAAGCGCAGGCATTTTCTTTGGGCCAAGGCTCATTTAAAATGGACTGTGGCAAAGTGGAAAAACTGTTCTGTGTTCAAACGAATCAAAATTTGAAGCTCTTTTTGGAAAAATGGGATGCCATGTCATCCGGACTAAAAAGGACAAGGACAATCCAAGTTGTTATCAGCGCTCAGTTCAGAAGCCTGCATCTCTGATGGTATGGGGTTGCATGTGGCATGGGCAGCGTACACATCTGGAAAGGCACCATCAATGCTGAAAGGTATATCCAAGTTCTAGAACAACATATGCTCCCATCCAGACATTGTCTCTTTCAGGTAAGACCTTGCATTTTCCAACATGACAGTGCCAGACCACATACTGCATCAATTACAACATCATGGCTGTGTAGATGAGGAATCCGGGTAATGAAATGCCCAGCCTGCAGTCCAGCTCTTTCAGCCATGGAAAACATTTGGCGCATCATAAAGAGGAAGATGCAACAAAGAAGACCTAAGACAGTTGAGCAACTAAAAGCCTGTATTAGACAAGAATGGGACAACATTTCTATTCCTAAACTTGATCAACTTGTCTCCTCAGTCCCCAGACTTTTGCAGACTGTTATAAAAAAAAGAGGGGATGCCACACAGTGGTAAACATGGCCTTGTCCCAAATTTTTTGAGATGTGTTGATGCCATGAAATTTAAATCAACTTATTTTCTCAGTTTAAACCTTTGATATGTTATCTATGTTGTATTCTGAATAAAATATTGAAATTTGAAATGTCCACATCATTGCATTCTTTTTTCATTCACAATTTGTACAGTGTCCCAACTTTTTTGGAAATGGGTTTGTACAAAAAATAGCCTACAATACAAAGAATTTTGTAAAAAAAAAAAAAAAATGGTTGACTAGAATATGGAACAAAGAGACATACGATTCACTGAAATCTCAAGCTCACAGCATAGAGCGCACACAGACGACTGCCTAAGTAACATATATTTTTCACACAAAGACCACATATTTTTGTATGTAAATATATATGCCCATATCTGAATATTGCAGGGTTTTAGGAACAAAGGGGAGCTCAATGGGCTTCTAAACTTCGTCTTTGTGTAGGAATGCGAGAGAGAGACAGCACGTCTTCTAAATTTAATCCTTTCACACTCAGTTTGCTACATAATCAGTAAAATGATAAACCATACGTTTCAAATGATATATACCATATGAGACACATCCAGAGGTAAATGAGCCATGAGGTGTTTTTAAATTAGGGGTCCCCTTAAATATAGGCAAATGGATTTGATTTATGTGAAACTGAGTAGAAGGAGGGTATACTTTATATGACTGGTTGATGAAAGTGTTATGAAATTACCGAATATATTTCATAAACAAGCATGTAATAGCGGATGCAATGTAGAACTTTGTGAATGACAGTTCCACTAAACTGAATTCTGTTCCAGTTTTGTGTAAAATCTGCTGAGTTTTTCTCTGGGTGCAGATTCTGTGTGGGCCTGAGCATTAATTACAATTTTATATTGGAGTGACAATAATAAACAATCTGACTTTCCAAATTTGGAAAATTTAGCCTAAAAAAACTTCCCATCCCAGTTATATGAGGAAATGTTAAAAGCTACATTAGATAGAATGCAATCTGAAAGAATGTTTCACGATAACGTCATTTATATTACAATCACAATGCCGCAATGATAAAAATGGGATGTCAGAGACGAAATAAAAGCACTCAACAGAACTATACTTCCGAAAATCTTCTGCCCTTGAGCTTGAGCGCTGCTTTCTGATCTGATTTTTAAGTACCTTAGTTGCTATAAATTAACTGAGTAAACAGAACAAACATAAAGAGAATGACATCTTCAACTCAGCAACGACCAAAAACTGTGATCAGGTATCTGTGGGACATAAACAGAATAAGACGACTGACTGGAAAAGTTCACAGCTTTAGATAAACTCTTAGTGTTTTAAATCCCTTAAAGAGATAGTCCACCACAAGATTTAAATTGGCATCATTTACTCACCCTCATGTCATTCCAAACTTGTATGCTTTTCCTTTTTACTGCTGAACACAAAATAACATGTTTTGAAGAATGTTAACCAAACAGTCTTGGTTCCCATAGACTTCCATTATATGGACAAAAAATACAGTGGATGTCAACAGACTTCAGCCAGGAACGTGCCATACTGGATTTATAAGAGGAATGAAAACAAGACCGTGAGGGTCAGAAGTACAGGATGTTCCATGGATTGTTGTTGGATTTGTTCAGCTGACGAAAGATCTTTAAAAACAAACAAACAAACAAACAGACAAACAATAACAACAACAACAAATAGATATTATAGACCTCCTTGGTGTTAACGGGATACCTTGGGGCTTCAGAATCATCAGATTCAGTTTGTCTGCACAAAACGATCAAAGGATGGATTGGAATCTCCCTCAACACCAAAAATATGAGGTTTTGTGGATATGTTCTCTTTTTCTAATATGGATAATAATTTTCAGTGAAATAAATGGAAATCATCCATGAAACAGTTTTGAAACTTTCACATCCCTTTAGATTCAACCCCCTCAGCATAATCCAAGTAAATAAGTTCTTCTGGGGACCGCAGAGAGGCCTGGAAAATATTATTTGATGGATGCATCAATATTTTGTTGACCTTATAATATCTAATCAAATTTTATTTCTGTAGGGAAAAAGAAGATAGAATTGGCATATGAAATGTCTGAAGTCATAAACTTTAATGATTCATACCCTCTGTTTATCTGCTTGTTTTGTTTTTTTTGTAATAATGTTTTTTTTTTTTTTTGTGGACTAAAGTGAGCTCTTATTTTATAATGTATAGTCTTATTCATAACATGGACGTTATTTCTGAAAATTAACTTAAGAGGCAATCAATCAACTTTTTTCAACAGCTATTTTGTGCATTTTACATACTGTGATTAAATGGGAGCGTTTAAGTGAAAAGAAAAGAACAGAAAAAAGAAAAGTTAAAAAAGAAAAGATCTTAAGTATTCATTTCATTTTTAAGAAAAGACAAGACAAGACTCTGGAATTCCAGGCATGTCCTCTGGACTTTATGAATCACCCAGATGTGAGCTTTGTCTGTAAACATGAAGCAGACAATCAGACAAATATTAGTGACAGTACCCGTCTGATTTTCCCTTTGGGATCACTGATGTTTCTACAGTATAATACAATTAATCATTCTAAATCACAATCTGAATTACATTCTATTACATTAAATAAATTGCGGCAGTTGAATGGCTCTGATGGGGCAGTGTGGCCCTTGGCAAGACACATTGTTTCAGGTGATTGCCTACCTAATCTGATTTAATATGCCTGAGAGCGCTCATATTAGCTTCTGGGCTATTCTGTGCCATTACGGCAGATGTGCACCAGGAATCATGTTACGTTAGACATCAAAGATTCTCCGTGACTTGAAAGTGCTACAGCCGAGACCATTACAAATGACAAAAATAATCCAGCTACTGTTAGCTAATGTGATATCTATTTATTTATTTTTCTGTCTATTACCTTTGTCATCTCTTTTCCATTATCTGTCGCTGATAAAATGAATACTGTATATAATTTTAAAACTTGTTAACTTTTAGAAAGACAAAACAAATGCGGAGTGACATGCTGTGATCCAGTGGCGTAGCCAGTGAGGGGCCATGGGGGCACTGGCCCCTCCTGAAAACTGATTGGCCCCCCAGTGTGCCCCCACCCTTCTACTTGTCTGTCAATCACAAATTCAAATCATAATCTTTCAGTTTAGTAAATAACTCATGATTGCGTCGCGATGCTTCTCAACGAGCACCAAGAATAGCGAGCTGCTGTTTTCCAACGAAAAAAAGCACACGGTAAGTTGATCTATTTTATATAGCTTATGTTTTTCGATTAGCGAGTTGTTGCAGTGCAAGAAGTGTTTGGTACTAACGTTAACGTCTTTCGGTGTTAGACAGACCAGGTTCGATGACGATGTTATCTCCTAGAGCAGACCAAGATGCTAATCATTATATTTACTATGCTCCTCTGATGCTGAATGTAAAAGGGGTTTACTGCGTTACGATTTACTTATTTTTCGGCCGAACGCGCCGATATAGGCAACAACGCAATTTAAAACAATGGTTTAAAAAAAGTATAATTGCAATTCTAATAAAGTCATTATTGAATCATGCAGTCGATTAGCGACTTTTTTAACTTAAGTGAGGTGACGAAACAAATCGTATGATGTTTATCTAACGCTCCACACTTGAGACTTTTTTTTACAGTCTATGGGTGAGACACATGCAAAAACATTGTTTTTTTTACTGGTCAATTTTGAGATTTGGGGCTGTTTGTCTTCAATAACATGTCTTCTTTCAGACTTGTGGTGAAAAAAAAGTCCAAAATACACATATAGGTCTTTATTTTACTACACCTTTAGTCTATTTGCGTCTGTAGATTTCTCATAAATTCAGTTGGCGTTCTAAATCACCATGGTGCTCCGCGATTGCTGTCTGCACCCTGGAAAGCTCTCTCTCTAGCTCTCTCTCCCGTACAATGTTCTCGGATCCAAATATGGTCATTTCCTTTTCATCAGCAACCAATTGTGAAAGTACAATGGGGCATTTAACACTAAAAGTGAATCTCATTGGCTGATGCCAATTTCCGACAACGTGATTCGTTCAGACGCATCACGTGACGTGCTCTGACATTTCCACAGTGTTTTTGACTGTTTTTCTGTTTAGTTGAAGGCCATAAATGCTGAGTTATAGGTTTTGATGTGTTTTAGTTGGTTTGTATTGTTTGATTGCTAAGGATTTGACAAGATATTGTATCTGTAAATAGTTGTTTCCACTAAAAAAAATAATTAGCATTTACATTATAAATCTTTAAATGCCGTTTTCTCAAAATGAGTTTTTTGTCATTCTTCAGTACAAACATCTTAGCCTATGTAGCAGCTATGTGCACCAAACTCTCCAGTTATACACTTATATTCTGTATTCTGAAGATATCTCCAGAGGGATTTGTTAATAAATCATTACTGGCCTGATTAATGAGACATTTGAATAATAAAAAAAAAAAATCCAAAAAATATGTAAATATATAAATATGCTGAAATCCCTCTGAACATCTTTTTTCATCTTGTGTGTAATCAAAATGAAAAAAATAATTTAGCACCTGGCTTTATCATATGTTCATCATATGTCCGCAAATATATGCTAAATTTTGCATATTTAATGAGATAATGCATAATTTGCATAATTAGACATACAAATTTAAAAAAACTAAATATAAATCATTTTTTATGAACTTGTGTAAGTAATAAACTGAGGAAGTTTCATGGTGATATCTATTATTTTTTAATTTTACCCTATTCACCTGTTGTGTCTCACCTTAAAAGCTAATGATACGTTAACTATCAGAGGTGGAGGTCTTGAGTTACGTGACTGCACTCTAATAAATGAAGAAAACTACTTGATTCTGACTTGAGAACAAATACTCTAAAGTCTTTAACTGCATGATTCGATAATGACTTTATTAGAATTGCAATTATACTTTTTAAAACCATTGCTTCTGTCATTAACTAATATACAAACTGCAAGCCAAGAAACCAGCGGTGCTGGTGCCTCTCTGAGTCTGATCAGAGTCTATGTGTACGCGGCTGCATGAGTCATGATGACGCGGAACAACGTTAGAGTAGAATCTACGAATATTGTTTGTTTGGATAAACACTTCGAAATGGACCATATTCATAAAAAGAAAATTAGTAACCATGCACAATTTGCATTTACATTTTTTCATGTTGAAAAAATGTCTAAACTTTTTGTCATCCGCCAATAAAATAATAGCATTTAAACAAATAGTAATTTTCCTCCTTTTTTACCTCCGTTATCTCAGGCAGTGTAACAGGATGAAAAGGCAGGGAGATATTCAGTATTTTTTTGCAAAGAAAAAGCCATGCCAACCAGTGAGGGAGAGTCAGTCTGATGGTTTACACACAGTGAGTTCAGAGCCTGGCTGCTCAACAGGAGACCTCTTGGTTCAGAAAGATGCAAGCATAGAACAGCCGTGCACACCCTCGACCAGGTTAGTAGACAAGCTAGAAAGTGGACAGTGATATGACTTTGGTATGGTATAATCAGGGCTGCACATTTGTTTAAATCATATAAGTCCCTATATTTATATATTGGTACTTTAGTATATTGGTAATTTCAGTATCATACAGAAAAAGTGCACTCCTGAGTCTTATTCTATGAATGTATAAAGTTATGTGGTTAAAATCCTTGTATTTTACTAATATGCCTTTGTGTTATAGCTGTCTCTAGGGATGAAACAGATGAGAGTGAAAGTGATGTGGAAGAGCTAGATACTTCCCCACCTTTAGAAACGGAATCTGAGATTCCACTCACTTCTGATACTGCTTCTACTGGACCTGCTGGTATGTCTTTTTTATTTTACATGTAAAATAGCCAATACTTAATTGCATTAAGGAACTTTTGCTAATTGTGTGTCTCATTATGACGTGGGGCCTTTGAAACAGAAAATGCCTCTGAGAACTGATTTCCATTTCCATATGCTTCTTCCCAGACATTTCTCAATCCAGATCTGAGGGACCTATGCAGCCTCATATCAGGTCTTTCCCCAAAACACAAATGGGCAACCAGAAGAGAGCTTTTAAAGATTCCTGGTACAAGGACAATATATGGCTTGAGTACTCATTAAGCAAAGACTCTGCTTTTTGTTATGCTTGCAGACATTTCTCCCTTCCAAATGCACCATCATCTGTTTTCACATCCACAACTGGCTTTTCCAACTGGAAAAAAAAAGCCTTGTGTAAGGAGAGGGGCTTTAAAGCTCACTCTAAATCAGACCACCATCAAAATGCAATGTATGCATGGAAGCAACACCAGCATATTGTTAAAACTAAATCTTGCATATTAGATTCCATCAACAAGGAGAGAAAAGAAAATCAAAGAAAATCAGTTGTATATCAAAACAATTGCTGATGTTCTTCTACTGACAGCCACACAGAATATTTCTCAGAGAGGCCATAGAGAGTCTGAGAATTCAAACAACAAAGGGAACTTCATTGCCATTTTGGAAGAGGTAGCCAAACATGATCCTCTTATAAAGAAGAGAATGAGTGCTTATGGGAACTCTAAATACACTAGCAGTGGAATTAAAAATGAAATATTGGAATGCTTGGCAGAGATGGTACAGACTGAAATCATCAAAGAAGTTAAAGACAGTGAAGTGTTCAGCATCATCGCTGATGAAACAAAAGATCTAGGGAAAAAGGAGCAGGTGTCTCTGGTTTTAAGGTGTTACTACAATGGCACTGTACATGAAAGTTTTTTTTAAACTTTCAGCAGGCTGAGAGCCTAGATGCAGCAGGGTTAAGCAGCATGATAATCAAGTGCCTTGAAAAGTATGGCCTTGAATATCGGACCAACCTAGTGGGACAGGGTTATGATGGTGCTGCCGTTATGAGTGGGAGACACTCAGGTGTTTCCAAAAGGATCCAAGATGTGGCAAAATATGCCTTTTACGTACACTGCACTGCCCTGTTTTTTAATACTAGTACTTGTAGACAGTGTAAGTCTGTACCTGAAGCAGATACATTCTTTGCAGATCTTCAGAGGCTTTACACTTTCATATCTGGCTCATATGTACATAAAAGGTGGCTTGAAATTCAGCAGGACATGTACAGTGGCCAACCTCGCGAACTTCAAAAACTGAGCGACAAAAGGTGGGCGTGTAGGTATTCAGCCTGTCGCAATTTGAAAGATCGGCTCCCTGCAGTATTTCGTTTTCTTCAGGAGATTGTTTGTGACAATAGTGGGAATCGCTCAGTGGAAGCACAAGGCTTACTAGCACAACTTGATCTAACATTTATTGGGCTTTTGGCAACCTTCAACACAATTCTTGGTCAGTCAAACATTTTTTCCGATATGCTCCAGTCACCTTCAGTGGACCTGGCAACAGCTGTTAATCTTGTTGAGGCATTGCTTGACACACTGCAGCAGTACAGGGATGAGAACTTTTTTGAGGACATGTGGAAAGAGGTGGAGGAAATGGCTGTAAAGTGCCAAGTCAGCAGAAAAACAAGAAAAGAGACCGCAGATCCTGAGCAGCAGGTTGTGTGGATCTGTAATCACTTCCTCAGCTGGTGCGCATAGAGAGAACTTGGGTAACAAAGAAACCTTTAAAAGCCATATACTCTATCCAGTAATTGATTCATTCATGAGTGAGCTGCAGAGAAGATTCTCTAAGACAAATTGTGAAATTATGCACGGAATCCAAGCACTCCACCCTAAAAGCAGCACTTTCTTGCATGAAGAACCACTTTTTTTCATTTGCTGAATTTTTTTAGTCAAATATTGAAGATTTGAAACATGAGCTCTATCAGACCAAAAGGGTTTTGGAAAGGAAAGACAAAAAACAAATGACTTCTCTCATTGAATTTGTGATATTTCTGGAACCCTTTAAGGATGTGTTTCATGAGCTTTTCAGGCCATTGTAACACCTGTAAGTAGTGCTGCATGTGAACGTAGCTTTTCGGCACTTAAGTTGATCAAAAACCTTCTCAGAACAACAATGGGGGAGAGAGACTGAGCCATCTAGGGGTTTTGAGCATTGAATCAAGATGAGCAAAATCGATAAATATGGATGAATTTTTAAAACGTTTTAGCAGCAACCATAAAAATCGCAGAATTGTACTTTTTTGAAATGAACCAGATACATAAACCCATTATAAGCCACATTTTACATAGAAAATGAACTACATCCACTGTATTTAGTCTGCAGGACAGTGGTTTTGTTGTTGTTGTTTATTTGTTTGGTCAGTATTAACAGTTGTTTGGCTAAAATGAATTGTATGTAATTTCTATAACTTGATGTTTACTTGCTATACAATATATTGTAGTTTTCTTGAATTTTGTGTCAATCAAAGTAAATAAAATGAGTCTCAAATTCGGCGTGTACTGTTTTCACAGAAGTTATTGACAAAACGTCATTTGATGACACCCAGAAACATTCTCAAATAAAAAAATACATAAATATTTAATGCATGATTAAATAGCAAAATAAATAACTAATACTATAATAACACTGGACTAATTAAGCTATTTTAAACTGTTTCTATAGGATCCACATATTTTACATGTTAAACTAAATGTCACGGTGCATGGATCGGCTGTGTTCTCAGGTCCTGTGATTTGGTGTCTTTCATGTGGTTACATCATGCTCATTGGAATCAGCTGCTAATCAGTCCCCGCACCAGGTGTCTCACATTACCGTCAGCTACATATACTCACCTCATTCTCTCCTTCCTTGTCTGATAGTTGTTCCGGATGTTGGACTGTCTTGTTGGGTTGTCTTGGTCTTGTTCGTGTTGGATTGTTTATTTCGCCGTTGATCGTCACTGGATTGTATTCATCACGGGAGATTCACGCCACGTCATCACCAGCCATCAAGCCACTGCGCCACCCAGCCGAGAGATAACATCATCACCCACGGAGTTCATCATTGTCTTCACGGAGTTTGTGTTCACCGTATTTGTCGTCAATAAATATATGTTCACACTGCTTTTGCTTCCTATCACATTCATTACCATCACAGAACTATCAGACCACTTATGGAAGCAGCAGGCTCCACCCCACTCACGGCTGAGGAGGCTTTACGTTCCCTGCATCTCTCGGCTGGAGACCCAGGAGAAGAGCTCGGCGGATACGGGAACAGCGATCTGAGCTCTTGTGGCGCAGGTATCTGAGCTCACCCAGCGGATGCAGAACTGGCAACAACCCACTGCGCCAACCCCACCACCCATGCCGCCCGCCCACCAGGAACCATCCGGGGCTGCCCAGTCACCCGAACCCCGCCTTCCCCCACCAGAGCTTTACAGCGGTGAGCCAAACTTCTGCCGGGCTTTCCTCACTAGATGCTCCATGCACTTTTCATTGCAACCTCGCACGTTTACCAGTGAGGTAAGCAAAGTGGCGTTCGCGGTCACACTGTTAACGGGGAAGGCGGCACTGTGGGGCACGGCGGTATGGGAGAACCAAGATCCGTGTTGTGCCTCGTTCTCGGCGCTCTCCGCCGAGATGAAGCAGGTGTTTGACCGCGCGGCCACTGGAAGAGAGGCCGCGCGGCGTTTGACGGATCTCAAACAGGGGGAGAGATCCATCTCAGACTTTTCTATCGAGTTTCGCACCCTGGCGGCGGAGTGCCGATGGAACGAGGAGGCGCAGTGGGACATGTTCCTGCATGGGCTGGCTGACCGTGTCCAACGTGAGATCTACGCCCTGGATCTACCCGCTGATCTCAACGGCCTCATCGATCTGGCACTACGGGTAGACGCTCGACTCTCCCGAACCGAGCGGTGGTGTTTAACCGCTCGGTTTCCCCCTGGGGAGGGACCTCCAGTTCGAGCCAGTGGCAACGACCCGGTCGGCCCATTCCAGGATCACGAGCCCATGCAGGTGGGTCGAGCTCGGTTGACTCGGGAGGAGAGGGAGAGGCGGAGATCTCACGGCCTTTGCCTGTACTGCGGGGCGGCGGGACATTTCGCCTTTAGCTGCCCGGTAAAAGGGCCAGCCCGGCAGTAAGGAAGGGGCTACTGTCGGGTGGGATCTCCGCTATCAAGTCCTCGTTCAGATCTACCTCCACGCTCCTCCCGGTCAGGCTTAGATGGCATCGTCTGGACCTGCACTGCACTGCACTTTTGGATTCAGGGGCTGAAGGTTACTTTATGGATTCTACTTTTGCGCATCAAAATCATGTTCCCCTCCTCCCCCTCACCAGTTCTATTGCAGTCCACGCACTCAATGGTCAGACGCTTCCCACCATCACAGAACCCATCACTCTCACGGTATCTGGTAACCACCGTGAGAGCATCTCCTTTTACATCCTGGACTCATCCCACGCACCCGTGGTCTTAGGACATCCCTGGCTCATCAAACACAACCCCCGGATTGATTGGCAGCTGAAATCGGTGTCTGAGTGGAGCATTAAATGTCATGAGTCTTGTCTTGTGTCTGCCTGTCCGTCTGTATCTGAGTCTGTGTTGCAGGAGAAGGCGGCGGATCTGTGTAACGTGCCCGCGGAGTACCTCGACCTGAAGGAAGTGTTCAGTAAGTCTCGGGCTGCTTCTCTCCCTCCTCATCGTCCCTATGACTGTGCTATAGAATTACTGCCAGGTACGTCTCCGCCTAAGGGCAAGTTATACTCACTTTCTATTCCTGAGAGAGAGGCTATGGAGAAATACATTTCTGATTCTCTAGCAGCCGGGTTCATTCGATCCTCCTCTTCTCCAGCGGGGGCGGGGTTCTTTTTTGTGGGGAAGAAAGATGGATCTCTGCGACCTTGTATTGATTACCGAGGGCTGAATAATATCACGATAAAGAATACTTATCCTTTGCCGTTGATATCTTCAGCCTTCGAGAGGTTGCAGGGAGCATCGATCTTCACTAAATTGGACTTAAGAAACACTTATCATTTGGTTCGCATCAGGAGGGGAGATGAATGGAAGACTGCCCTTAATACCCCCAGGGGGCACTTTGAGTACTTGGTCATGCCCTTCGGCTTGTCCAACTCCCCAGGTGTCTTTCAGGCACTCGTTAATGATGTGTTGAGAGATATGGTCGATCAGTTCATATATGTCTACCTGGACGACATATTGATTTTTTCTTCTTCTCTCCAGGAACATGTTCAACACGTCAGACGAGTGCTTCAGAGGCTGTTAGAGAATGGGCTTTTTGTCAAGGCGGAGAAATGCGACTTTCATGCACAGTCTGTTCCTTTTCTAGGGTACATCGTGTCAGCCGAGGGTATGCGCATGGATCCCGAGAAGATCAAGGCTGTGGTAGATTGGCCAAGTCCAGATTCCCGTAAGGCCCTACAAAGGTTTCTGGGGTTCGCCAATTTTTACCGGCGTTTTATTCGCAATTACAGCCAACTAGCCGCGCCTCTGACTGCCTTGACCTCTCCCAGAACGGCGTTCAGGTGGTCAGACGCAGCGGAAGCTGCGTTTGCCAACCTCAAACGCCGCTTTGTTTCGGCCCCCATCCTTGTTACCCCTGATCCGTCACGTCAGTTCGTGGTAGAGGTCGACGCGTCAGAGGTGGGGGTAGGTGCGGTGCTTTCACAGCGCTCACCCTCGGACGACAAGATGCATCCCTGCGCGTTTTTCTCTCATCGTTTGTCGCCAGCAGAGTCAAATTACGATATTGGTAACAGAGAGCTGTTGGCAGTCAAGCTGGCATTGGAGGAATGGCGTCATTGGTTGGAGGGGTCAGGGGTACCCTTCATGGTTTGGACCGATCATAAGAATCTAGAATACATCAGAACTGCCAAAAGACTAAACTCTAGGCAGGCTAGGTGGGCACTTTTTTTCGGACGTTTTGATTTTACACTTTCGTACCGCCCGGGTTCCAAAAACATCAAACCCGATTCTTTATCTCGAATTTTTGACCGCTCCGATCGCCCGTCCACTCCCGAGAGTATTTTTTCTGAGACACTTATTGTTTCTACTCTCAGTTGGGAGGTCGAATCGAAGGTAAAGACAGCCTTACATGGGGTAACGCCTCCGGCCGGTTGCCCACCTAACCGTTTGTTTGTGCCAGAAAGTCTTCGGTCCGAAGTTATCCAATGGGGTCATTGTTCCAATGTGGCATGTCATCCAGGGGTAAGTCGCACCTTACATTTGGTCAAGCAAAGATTTTGGTGGCCACTCATGGCTCGTGATGTTCGCAGTTTTGTTTTGGCTTGCTCAGTTTGTGCCACTGGTAAGACTTCTAACAGACCCCCAGATGGGCTCCTACAACCGCTGCCAATCCCTTCGAGACCCTGGTCCCACATTGCGCTAGATTTTGTCACCGCCCTCCCACCCTCTCTGGGTAACACGGTAGTTTTGACCGTGGTGGACCGGTTCTCGAAGGCGGTTCATTTCATCCCCTTGCCCAAATTACCTTCAGCCAAGGAGACAGCGGTAACAGTCATTGATCACGTCTTTCGGTTACATGGCCTCCCGATAGACGTGGTCTCTGACAGAGGACCCCAGTTTGTGTCCAAATTTTGGCGAGAGTTTTGTAAACTTCTGGGGGCCACTATTAGTCTCTCTTCGGGGTTCCATCCTCAAAGCAATGGGCAAACTGAGAGAGCCAACCAAGATTTGGAGAGAACACTACGATGTATGGTCGCTCGAAATCCTTCCTCCTGGTGTCAGCAGCTGTCGATGGTGGAGTACGCACACAATTCCTTACCAGTGTCTGCCACGGGCCTGTCCCCATTTGAATGTAGTATAGGGTACCAGCCACCTATTTCTCCCAGTCTGGAATCCGAAGTCGCGGTCCCTTCCGCTCACGCCTTCGTCCAGAGGTGCCGTCGCACATGGACCAGAGCCCGTGAGACTCTGGTCCAGGTGGGAGCGCGCACCAAGGCCAAAGCCGATCGCCACCGGTCGAGGCCTCCCGTATACGTCGTTGGTTCCAAAGTGTGGCTTTCTACCAAGAACATTCCTCTCCGATCCGTTGCTAATAAACTTGCTCCCAAATTTATTGGCCCGTTTTCTGTCACCAAGATCATTAGTCCGGTGGCAGTCCGCCTCAATCTTCCTCCAGCGTACAGGAGGATTCATCCCGTGTTCCATGTATCAAAAATTAAACCTGTATTTTTTGCTCGTATTAATCCGCCTGCCCCGGTTCCCCCGCCGCCGCGGCTCGTAGACGGGGAACCAACCTATTCGGTCAATCGTATTCTGGACTCTAGACGGAGGGGACGCGGATTCCAGTACTTGGTGGACTGGGAAGGTTACGGTCCGGAGGAGAGAAGTTGGGTTCCTGCTAGAGATATATTGGATCACTCTCTTATTGATGATTTCAATCAACAGGTACAGGAGGCTGGGAACGTCAGGGGACGTTCCTAAGAGAGGGGGTACTGTCACGGTGCATGGATCGGCTGTGTTCTCAGGTCCTGTGATTTGGTGTCTTTCATGTGGTTACATCATGCTCATTGGAATCAGCTGCTAATCAGTCCCCGCACCAGGTGTCTCACATTACCGTCAGCTACATATACTCACCTCATTCTCTCCTTCCTTGTCTGATAGTTGTTCCGGATGTTGGACTGTCTTGTTGGGTTGTCTTGGTCTTGTTCGTGTTGGATTGTTTATTTCGCCGTTGATCGTCACTGGATTGTATTCATCACGGGAGATTCACGCCACGTCATCACCAGCCATCAAGCCACTGCGCCACCCAGCCGAGAGATAACATCATCACCCACGGAGTTCATCATTGTCTTCACGGAGTTTGTGTTCACCGTATTTGTCGTCAATAAATATATGTTCACACTGCTTTTGCTTCCTATCACATTCATTACCATCACACTAAAGCTACCTTTTTGAACAAGTAGCTATCTAACAAAGTATGGATATATGATATTTTTAAATCAATATGCTCAAGATTAATTAGCCTTGACATAAGTAGATTTTGTTTATTCATCAATGCAAATTTACTGCAACTGCTGCTATGCAAATTAAATGGGATGTGGATAATAAACAAAAACAATTAATTTGATTAGTTATATTAATTCATTAATTGTGTATTTATTTCTATGAATTATTAATGTTATTCTGCATTTATATAAATAAGCCTATATATATATATAAATATTATATAAGGCTATTATAAATAAATTCTATTATTATTATTATTATTTGTGAGTTGTACACTATTCATACATTGGATTCTTTTATTTATTACAGTTTTTCTTTCACTTTTGTAAAGTGAAAAGTTAATATAAATTGTATTTGATTGTTTTGATTTAGAGCAGTGAATAACTGCTATTAAAATATAATAGGGTATCACTGTTTATTACTGATTTTAAAGGTTACTGAACTCTTGAAATGATTTGGATATACAGTTCAAACAACACAAGATTGGCCCCTCTGTATTAATCGTGGCCCCTCTTGTGCCCCCCAGTTGAAAAAATCCTAGAATCGCCCCACTGTGATCAGACACAAATTACACTATACCGTTAAAAAGTTTGGGATTTTTTATGTATTTATTATTACTTTTATTACTTTTATTGGAAAGAAATGAATACTTTTTATTAAGATGCATTCAACTGATGAAAAGTGTTTATAAATGGCTACAGACAATTCTGCTTTGCCACTTTGAGGTCACAGGACTTAAGAAAAGACTGAAAAAACAAAGGTGGAAATGACTTTGAAAGTAGAGGGAAGGAAAGAAAGAAAAAGAAAAGAAAAGAAAAGAAAGAAAAAGAAAGAAAAAAGAAAGAAAGAAAAAGAACTATAACAGTAAAACAGTGAAAATTGCAAAGGGTTTGTGTTTGTTTGTGCATTTGATTCCAGTAATTTGCCTCATGTGGGTTGTGAGTTCTCGACTCTTTATTCAACATGTTTCTCCCTTCTGAATGCCAATGAGAAGTCTCATAAACATTCATTATTTAGAGCAGAATACAACTACAATTAAATTCAGGCAATCGTCTTAGACACTATTTAATCCAAGCGAAATCAGTTAACAGCTGTTTTGTCCTAGACAAGTTATTATTTGTTTAGGAAAATGTTTTTTATTTATTTATGTTTTTATTTTTTATTTTTTTATCATTTTGAAAATCCAAACACTGTAGTACAGATGGCATTAAACAATAAGTATAAAATTTCACACTGAATTTGTAATGAACCTGTATCTCAAGACTCAACAAAGTTTGTTTTCAAAGCCCTTGGAAACAGATTTAATCATATTTCACCTTCAAATCTCATTTTAAAACACATACTGTAAATGGTAAAATAAAGTGCAATGAATGAAAAAAAAGTACACGTGTAAAAAACAAAACAAAACAAAAAAAACAACCTGAGGGATGCTTGTTTTACACTAAAAACACGTTTTTAATAGTGGGCCAAAATTTATGAGCACAAAATACAGTGAAGAATGAATAGTTTTTTATGGCCCTCCTCAGATGTTTAGCTTCTCTCCCAGAGTTCATAAGCTTTATAAGACCTCTCTGCTTTTCCAAATGAGAGTAGAAGTGCCAGAGTAGTGAGTCCTAACCAAATCACTGACCTCATCCTTTTATGAAGATGTTCTATTTCATGGTAAATTTGATTCGAAAGCCTCAAAGACTGCCTCTGCCTCTACCCTTTCTAGTCAAACATTGATAGAAAATGGACAGAAAATAAAGAAATAAAAAGACAGAGAAAGGAAGATGTAGCAACATACAGAATGTCCTTACTTTTCTTCACAGAAAATAAATCAACTCCCCATGGACTCTAAAATTGGTGAGAAATAACATGGGAAGCGAAGGAAGAGAAAGACAGTGCTTGGGTTTCATCTCCTAAATAAAGATATTTAATATCCCAAACAAACATATTTGCATGTGTTCATCACTTCATGTTTATTTTAAATTATTGTCAAACTTATTTCATGAGCCAGTTTAATTTGAGTGTTCTAATCCCGGAGTTATGATGAAAAGAAAATCTAGAACATCTTGACCTCTTATATAACTGAATAATTTTCCAACCTCACAGCAATCTTACAAACACATTGCATAGAATTTATAAGAAAATATATCTTTGTTTTTGCTTAAGAAATCTTCTCTCCTATGGAATGCAAACACACATATAAATAAACAGTTATTTTGATGCTAAGCACCTCAGACTACTGTATATTAGCCCATTCTGTGTTACTCTAGAGTTTGCTATCCAGGTTCCTCCGTATTTTGAACATTTCTGAGGGCATATGTGGATATCTTCTTTCCAGACTTTTGTCATACAAAAAAATAAACTGAGTATTTGAACTCATGGTATACTTCAGTTATTACAGGCGTGATAACTTACAGGCATGTCTCTCGCAAGTGCAGAAAACTTCTGTCAAAATTCTCAAACGACAATGTTTCATATGTCATAATGAGGTGGATGACAGCCATAAACACAAGTGTTATTGGATTACTGCTGTACAATAAATGTGATAACCTCTTTGGAATTACATTTTTACATGAATGGCTCCTAATTGTGCGCATGTTGCTTATTTATTAGAACTGTTTTAATTTACCACCTTATTTATTACTATGGAATTATATTTTAGGAGCTATTCTTGCATTAATTAATGCTTTTTTTTTCAAATAAATCCAAATGGGTCAAAAAACGTTTCCCTACAGAACACTATAAAAGGTTATTCCACACTGGCAGTTTACTTTTAATTCACTCTTATTTTTTTTTCTTCTCTTTTTTTTTTTTTTTTTTTTTTGCAGAATCAACGCTCTAAATCATATTTTAATTTACCCAAGTGCAGTGGTCCATGGCCCGAAACAATTAAAACAATAAATAATTTAACAATGATGATTAATAATAAGCTTGCAGTATTGATTTTTACACTACATCATGTGGAGGGAATAAAAAAAAAAAGACACACCGAAACACACTTAAATAAAAAAAAAAAAAAAATAAATAAAAAACAAACATAACCATAGAGTTGGGAAAAGATTACGGCACCTCTTTTTGACCGGCAAGATCAATTTTAGTTAGGACCTAAGTACAATCCAACAACTGAAATTGGTTGATGACAGATAAAGAGTATAAAAAAAGGAGAAGAAAAAGAAGAAAACAAGATTATTTGTAACATTAACTCACTAGTACATGTAAACATGTCCATGAGACCTAAACAATAAAAAAGAAATTTTATCAAGCATTCTCAAATACAAAATTCTTAAAATAAACTTTCTCTTTTTTATTATTATTTATTAATGTTGTTATGTACATGGCATAAGTTTGTGCTTTTTTTCCAAAAAGAAACATCCAAGAGGAAAGTAAGTGTTTGTTTTATTTTCTGTTCATTATAGTGTCTTTTTGACCCAGGAAATAAAAGAGAGGAGAGGGTTCGTTCGATCAGTTTTCCCAGCGGAGTTAAGTCTTACTGCACGTGGAGGGAGAGTTACAGGTGATGTGCTTTACTAACAGTAGCAAAGGCACCTTTGTATCTTTAGAAAAACACACGTTCGTTTGCAGGTCGCCGTGTGTGTGCTCATTCACAAGTGCAGTCCAGCGTCCCAGCACACAATCCTCCACTGAGTCAGATGCTCATACAAAAATAAAAAAGAAAAAAAGGAGGAATAAAACACAAAAAAATAGAGAGGAAAAAAGAGAGTTTCTGCTCCATTTACAGATTGGGAAGATGCAGCTTCAACCTAGCCAAGATACGCCTAATGATTCCTGATTTCTGCTTGAGAGGACAAAGGGGAAGAGTAAGATGGGAAAGAGGACACATTGAAAGAGGAAGATAATAGAAAAGAAAAAGAGGAAGACAACCAGAAATGAAAAAAGGGAAAGAGTGATGTATGGTCAATGTGTGAAGTGGGGATGGAACAGACAGATACTGTAGACCAGTGGTCACCAACATTTTTAAGCCCAGGATCCATGACCTAAATATTGAAGAATTGATAGGAAAGTACATCTCAGCTTGTACTTCTAATATGAGGACTTTTATTTAGTATTTGAATTAGTGATACACCGATCATAACTGATTCAGAATCAGAATCAGATTTAAAAAAATAAATAAATACACCAAAACATCGGTAGGCATTTGCAATTAGAGGCCACCACTGCATCTTAATCACGATCCAAACAATGATGCTACACACGTTCCATGAACAGTTGTTTTTGATTTGAATTATACAATATACTTTCAGGATTTAAAGCAAAAACAGAATGGTCTGACTTCAGCCTTTTTTCTTTATTTTTTTGGCTACATAAAAAATTTGCATGAAACAAAAACATCAGGTCTGAATGATACGCAAATTCACTCTCTGACAGCAGGTGGCGCTTACTTCAGCATCTTTTTCTTCAGCATCTTTTACCTCTGTTAACGTCCTTTATGTTATACTTTTCTTTGTCACTGTCACAGTAGCTCCCAAAAATAACAGAAAATTAAGTAAAAAAATACAGTACAAAGAATGGAGAAATGTAAAGCATTTTTGTACTTTATTTTACTGTTATTTTTTTGGGTGATAAAGATGTACCAGTCGATCGCAATCAATGTGTTGGAGACCCCTGCGAGTGACAGACAGATTGACAGATGGACAGACGGACGGACGGACGGACGGACGGACGGACGGACGGACAGACAGACAGACAGACAGACAGACAGACAGACAGACAGACAGACAGACAGACAGACAGATAGATAGATAGATAGATAGATAGATAGACAGACAGACAGACAGACAGACAGATAGATAGATAGATAGATAGATAGATAGATAGATAGATACTAGACCGACCAATGGATAGGGATATGGACAGCTTGATGGATGGGTGGATAAAAGAAAGGCTCAACAGAAATGTCTCGAGAAAGAAAAGCGGTCACAGAAAGTAGAGGAGGAAGGGGAAGGAGCAGGAGTGGAAAGGTGAAGGAAGGCCTTTCTGGTGCTGGGTGGTCCATGGCCCACCCACCTTTCTCAGCTCCAGAGACACACACTGTTGGTGGTCTGGCAGGTGGAGGAGCTCTCTGCAGGAGACAGATACAGTTTGCCGCTGGGGCATACACACACCTCGTACACAGTCTGTTTGGGGTATGTGGTCCCTGGACCGAGCAAATGGTCCACGCTCCCATGTGGAAGATTTCCAAGACGGATTGAGTTTGCGTTTAGAAAGATCTGAGAGGAGGAGAGGCGAGGAGAGAAAAGGGGAAGAGTAAAGAATACAAGAAGACAGACGTTATAATCAAATACTTCAGATGAATCAATATAACAGTAATTTAGGATTAAGTTGTATTTGCTCATATAAAAATAACACACTGATGAAAGGCTCTATCATTATGTGAGCCCAACCCTCTACACTGCGAGTAAATCACTTGCATATGGGACTAAAACTTCACTCTGGGTGACTAAATGATAACTAATATTAGCCAATGGCTAATAAATACTCGCCAGTGTGTGAGTTGGAGGCTAAGTATAAGTTTAGCACATACATATTTTCACTCGCCGAACACTCTGACTGAGCACTTCAGAGTTTCACTCTCCATCAAAGGATTTGTACTGTTTTTCAGTTAATCTGAAATGGATGTGCAATGCACCTGTATTTGAGGTATCGTAAACTCTAGTGTGAAGAAACACGACTTGCCGTCACTTTGTCTCACTCAGACGCAAAGAGAGAGAGAGAATTGACGCGCTGCATGTAAACAATATTCTTTGATGTATTTTCCTGTCAAAATAACGACGCTCCCTTGGACTTCTTCAGCTTTTAAGAACTGCTGGGTTCTCCGGTACTGGGCGGAGCTAATGCGCAAACGGCAATATCATTGGCTGCAAACTTCAATCCCTGTTTTGATTTCAGCAAATCAGTTTGAGCGAACTATTCATTAATCCTTAGTAATCCTTAGTGTGTTTTATAATTCTTAATAGTATAATTCGTATCATTATTATCTTACCAGTAGGCCTATTTGTGTATTTTTTTCCTCAAGGTTGTTTTTTTTTTTTTTTTTACAGAAACACTGAATGACCAAAAAAGCACCACCCCCAGTCTAGTAATGTTCATTTAAAATAACTAATATGTATGGAGCCCCGCACAAGACATGCAGAAAAAAATATTAGGCTAAATCGTGTGCACGATATATTAATTCGTTCCCTCAATGTACTAAAACATGCACGATTACTATTGCGTTCCCTCTATTTACTATTCCATTCACTCGATTTATAAATTGTGCGCACAATTTTCTAATTCTTTCCCTCGATTTGCTAAATCGTCCGCACGATTTAGCAAATCAAGGGAACACAATAGTAAATCGAGGGAATGCAATAGTAATCGTGTGCACGTTTTAGTACATTGAGGGAACAAATTAGTAAATCGTGTGCACAATTTATACATTTTTTCATGCATGTCATGTGCGGGGCTCCAAAAATATGCATTCAAACATGGTTATCAAGTTTATTTCTAATCACTAAAGTTCTATTATTAAATAATACAATAAATTATTATAATGCTTGACTGACTGATGTAAAGAGTGTACTTTCAGATATTTAAAAAAACTTTGCCATTTTACAAACGTTTATTTTTATATATGTGTGTGTGTATGTCTGGCGAGTGAACTAAAAAATGTACTAGCCAATGGCGATTCAATTGCCAAGGTGTCCGTAGAGGGTTGGCGCAATACACAGTTAAACAATGTTGTCCTGAATGTCCTGAAAAACATGTATATGTGCGTGTGTGAGTGATGCTTAGCGTCTCCCCAACACCATTTTCCAACTTCAGAGGACCCCCACAGACTGTTCACTGAGTACAGTATGTGATGCTTATTGCACAAAAGGCCAGTACTTTCCCAGTTTTGCTCAATGGCTGGCATTACACAGCTTTCAGAAGTTAAGATTCACGTGAAAATAACATATTACAAAGAAAATGCAAATCTAAAAAACAAAATGACAATTCGGGAAAACACAACAACAAATCTGAAAACAGAATAAGACAGAAAACACAATGATAAATCAGACAAACTGAAAGGGGTAGGATTAGTTCGAGACAGCGCCATTGGTGTGAGAATAGATTACTCATCGCTGACTTGATGAGACATATGTCAATCAAAGTATACAGGAAGAACAGCATACTAGTGGTAGAAAGTTTGGAGATGGTCTTAAAGTAGCACAGTTTAAATCTATTGTATGAATTTCCCTTAATATGGAATAAAAAAAGCATGTACAGTTACAAAACTGTAATAAAAACTAGTTAACGCTAATGGGAGAGTGTTTCCAATACAGTGTCTATGGGAGTGACAGTAAATTTGACATAGTTCTCTCTTCTGATCTCTCTCTCGCTTTCTCTTTTTTTATAAGTCTTGAAAACACAATAGTGCCAATTTTCTTTTGTTATTTGAGCAAATGGTAATGAAAAAACAACAACAACACCAACAACATCAAACAGGTGGAGGTGTGTTAAATTGGAATTTTTTGTGGGGCAGAGATAATGTAAAGGGGAGAATATAAATACAAAATATTAAGAGTTGAACAGTCTTTTTAATAGAAAAAATAAACTGGAATTGAGTTATATCAAACAGCATTAAGTGTGCTTTCACACTAGCACTTTTTCTTCCGACTGGGAGATTCTTCCCAGTCTGCTCGTCCTCCAGGTCCTCTCGTTTTCCGAGTACCCTTTCCTGTTCCTTCCCTTTGTTTGTTTATTTTTGGACTGTCTTTTTGGTTTTGACCTTGGCTTGTTCGACCACGATTTGGATTATCCCAATTAAGACATCTGCTATTGGATCTCTCGCTCTCCCTGTGTCTCTCTGGGTACACGATCGTCACAGAAGGACTCCATCACCGAGATCCAGCGGTATGTCTGTTCATATTTCCTCCCCAGTCACCGAGCGGGAGAGGAATGGTTTCGAGGGTACTCGCCTGGTCATGTTTCGTGGGACCAGGGGAGGTTGCTCAGGAGTCAGTGGTCGAGAGGAGGTCCGGCATCATTCTCCACTATGGCCCCCCGTCGCCCCTGGGTTCGGGAGGAACGGATGGGAGCCGCCGTCTCACCATTGTGGACGGAGAGGGGAAAAGAGGCGCAAGTCTGCCGATTCAGCGCCGCTGCACAAGATGGCCGCCAGCCCAGTGCCGCCGCACAAGATGGCTGCCAACCCAGCGCCGCTGCGCAGAATGGCCACCGACCCAGCGCCATTGCACAGGATGGCCGCCAATCCAGCACCACGAGGCAAGATGGAAGCCAGCCCAACACCACAGCACAAGATGGCCACCAGCTCAGCGTCACGAGGCAAGATGGACGCCAGCCCTGCGCCACAGCACAAGATGGCCGCCAGTCCAGAGCCACTGCGCAGAATGGCCGCCGGCCCAGCACCACTTCCCATGATGGCCACAGGTCCAGCGACACTACACAAGATGGCCGTCAGCCCAGCACCACGAGGCAAGATGGACGCCAGCACAGTGCCACAGCACAAAGTGGTCACCAGCCCAAGATGGCCGCTGAGACGTTTTTGGATTATTTCTCCATGCTGTCAAAGATCCTAGAGATTCCCAGGAGTGTTCACGTCACGTTTGCTGATCCTGAGACTGTTCACGTCACGTCTGCTGAGCCAGCACCACAGTACAAGATGGCCACCAACCCAGCGCCACTGCACAAGATGGCCGCCAGCCCGGAGCCACTGCAGAGGATTGCAGCTACAGTGGGCTTTCCTGAGTTGGGTCAGGTTCCCGTTGACTCTCCAGAGTTGAGTCATATTCCCGTTGACCCTCCAGAGTTGAGTCAGGTTCCCGTTGACCCTCCAGAGTTGAGTCAGGTTCCGGTTGACCCTCCAGAGTTGAGTCATATTCCCGTTGACCCTCCAGAGTTGAGTCATGTTCCCGTTGACCCTCCAGAGTTGAGTCAGGTTCCCGTTGACCCTCCAGAGTTGAGTCAGGTTCCGGTTGACCCTCCAGAGTTGAGTCATATTCCCGTTGACCCTCCAGAGTTGAGTCATGTTCCTGTTGATCCTCCAGAGTTGAGTCAGGTTCCTGTTGACCTTCAAGAGTCGAGTCAGGTGCCCGTTGACTTTCCAGAGTTGAGTCAGGTTCCGGTTGACCCTCCAAAGTCGAGTCAGGTGCTCGTGGACCCTCCAGAGTCGAGTCAGGTGCTCATGGACCCTCCAGAGTCAGGGTTAGTCACCGTTGACCTTCCAGAGTCAGGGTTTGTCACCGTCGACCTTCCAGAGTCAGGGTTAGTCACCGTTGACCTTCCAGAGTCAGGGCTAGTCACCGTTGACCTTCCCGAGTCAGGGCTAGTCACCATTGACTTTCCAGAGTCAGGACTAGTCACCATTGACCTTCCAGAGTCCAGGCTAGTCACAGTGGGCCTTCCAGAGTCCAGGCTAATCACCGTTGACCTTCCAGAGTCAAGTCAAGTCACTGGTGATCTTCAAGAACAGAGTCAAGTCACTGGTGATCTTCAAGGACAGAGTCAAGTCACTGGTGATCTTCAAGGACAGAGTCAAGTCACTGGTGATCTTCAAGGACAGAGTCAAGTAACCGGGGATCTTCATGAACAAAGGCAAGTCACCATTGATCTTCATGAACAAATACATGTCACCAATGATCTTCATGAACAAATGCAAGTCACCAATAATCTTCATGAGCAGAGTCAAGTCAGCAGTGATCTTCTGGAACCCAGTAGAAACACCATGGGAGTACCAGAGTCTCGTCATTTCTCTGTTGAACTATCGGAGCCTCTCCACGTCTCTGCTGAACTACCAGAGCCGTTCCAAGTTTCTGCTGAACTACCAGAGCCTCTCCACATATCTGCTGATCTACCAGAGTCTCTCCTCGCCTTTGCCGAACTTCCAGAGCCTGGTCACGTCTCAGTCGAACTCTCTGAGCACCCGACTGATCCTGTTGTGGCCACGGAGGCTAAACTTAACTTGTTCATGTCCTTTGTTTCAGACTTGCCTAATCAGACTTGGCCTCCTGTTCATTCGATCACATGGATGTGGTGGTCTTCTGCTCCGCCCTGGGGGGCGTCTGGTTCGGCCGCACGGATGTGGTGGTCCTCTGCTCCGCCCTGGGGGGCATCTGGTTTGGCCGCACGGATGTGGTGGTCTTCTGCTCCACCCTGGGGGGCGTCTGGTTCGGACGCTCGGATGTGGTGGTCTTCTGCTCCGCCCTGGGGGGGCATCTGGTTTGGCCGCACAGATGTGGTGGTCTTCTGCTCCGCCCTGGGGGGCATCTGGTTCGGCCGCTTAGATGCGGTGGTCTTCTGCTCCGCCCTGGGGGGCATCTGCTTCGGCCGCAAGGATGTGTTGGTCTTCTGCTCCGCCCTGGTGGGTGTCACGTGATGTCCTTCTTGGACTTGTGTTTTTGTGTTTATTTTTTTTTTGCTCTTCTGTCTGTGTCTTTCTTTCTGTTTCCTCCTATGGACCTGGCCCTCCATCCCTCCCCCTGATCCTCCGCCGGTCCTCCACCCTCCTGGACTCCTTGTTTTGTGTTGCACTCCTTTTGTCTCTGTTTTCCCATTTTACCTGGTCGTCTTGTCTCTGTTTCCCCATTCTACCTGGTCCTCTTGTCTCTGTTTTCCCATTTTACCTGGTCGTCTTGTCTCTGTTTCCCCATTCTACCTGGTCCTCTTGTCTCTGTTTTCCCCATTTTACCTGGCCCTCCATCCCTCCCCCTTGTCCTCCGCCGCTCCACCTCCCTCCTGGTCTCTTTGTGTTTTTGGTCTTCCCTTGGGTTCGGGTGGAGCATCTGGCAGCTGCTCCGTGGAGGAGGGGGTAATGTCACGCTGTCTAGTCTCTATTTCCCTGGGTGTCCACTAGTGGGCTCACTTCCCCTTAGGCACTTCACCGTAGGCACTAGAATTCCTCTAGTCTTGTCCTGTCATCACAGTAATTGCACTCCTGTTAATTGCACCAGGTGCAGTCACTTTATTGGCATTAGCCTCCCTATAAATACCAGTCTTTTCCTGTTTTTTGTATGGAGTCCTTACCCTTCATGTATCCAGCATTCTCGTTCCCCGAGATTCTTCCCAGTCTGCTTGTCCTCCGAGTCCTCTCATTTTCCGAGTACCCTTTCCTGTTCCTTCCCTTTGTTTGTTTATTTTTGGACTGTCTTTTTGGTTTTGACCTTGGCTTGTTCAACCACGATTTGGATTATCCCAATAAAGACATCTGCTATTGGATCTCTCGCTCTCCCTGTGTCTCTCTGGGTACATGATCGTCACAAAGGTTTGTTTGAAAAAAAAAAAAAAAAAAGTTTAGGTTTAGTAAGTTAGTTTTACTAAAAAAGAAAGCCCCGGGACATAAAAGTGCCCAAACTTGAAGAAACATCTAAAATGCAATATGATATTAAAAATGCTTGCTGTGTAAGATTATGATACTACAATCCTGGCGCATGAATTCCTCCTGAAGGACACAAACTTAATTCCCAGATATGGACCTGGAGAGAGAACATCACCAGGGACATAAACTACATTTCATTAAAAGCCTGTTTGCCCTTTGATTTATAAATATTTTGATTAATATATTTATCAGTTCCATAAAGTCTGTTGGCTCTGACAGCTAGGAAAGGCCAAATAATCTTTACCATAACTCACACGCTGTGGAAGAGTGACAAAAACAAAGGAGGAAGAGAGAGAGAAAACGGCAACAAGGAAGAACTAATTACTGTAAGTAATGGTATCTGAGGTGTGGACAGGGCATATCTCTATAAACATTTGCACAAACAAGCCCCATGATGCTTTGCTGTCAGCAGGACAACAAAGCCACTTTCCCTATCCGTTGCTTACTTTGTTTCTCATTGTTTGTTTCTCTCGCCTTTTGCTGCGTTTTTAATTTTGCTCTCTCCAAGTGCCCTGCAAGCTTTAATATAACACTTACATAAAGTGAACTTGATTTTTATACAATCAACATGCGCACAGAGTCCTCAGATGAACTTCCGTATATGATAGATCTCTTTGGAGTTGAATGCAACCAGCATTAAATATGAAAAAAGACATTTTAAGAATTCTATTTGTTTGTTCCTCTTAGTAGAGTAATATCAGGAAAATCTGTAGGAGAACTAGCACATATAATTAGGATCAATGAATATCCTTGGTGGATAAATTAATGCAAACATGTTTGTGCAGAATAGGCAATGGACATTTGGGAGAAATAAAAAAGGGACATATAGAAACAGAACAACAATAACAGCAACAACACTAATGTTAATTGAAATGTAAGGAGGGGTCAATGTCTACATCCAGTAATGCTTTCTTAGACTTTTCAGAACACTTTGCAGTGTACAGGTTAAAACATAGCCTACTTGAAGCCTACTTTAGTAATGCAGAACATAGCACTTTCACATTTGCAATTACCCTGAAGGGGTTGACAAGCATCTGCAGTAACTTTATGATCCATAAAGTATTGCACATAGCTAATATTCCCTCTACAGATGATTCTTACCTTCTTTTATTTGGGCTAGACTATTAATCCATATTGAAACATATTGGATTCCATTTCCTTTTTAGTAGTCATGAAATAATATGTAAATATAGTGAATATATGAGTATGTAATATGGTGCATTTAAAATAAAAATTGCTTCTTTCTAGAGTTACAGCAATTATATAACACATTTCAGTATGATGTTTATAACATGATGATCATGTTCTTGTTACAGCAGTCTGTCACATTAAAGAGCACCAAAATGCCATTTATTGTTTTAATTTCATGATAAAATTGACAGAATTTGAAAGCTGAGATTTTGTTTCAAATCTAAAGTAAAAACAAGCTTATTGTGATTATTTGATGGCAGACATTATTATTTATTTTATTTTTTATGCATCAACTGAAAACAGCATAGACTAAAAGATTGATCTTAGAATTTAATTGATAACATTTAATTGAAATGAAGATTGGCAAATAGAAGCTGAAACAGTCAAAGCTTGCCTAATTAAACATCACTGTTGGTAAAAAAAAATAAAAAATAAAAAAGGCTCAAAAATTAGAAATTAATTCTGAGAAAAGCTCTAGCAACATTTATTTGCAGGTGCCACTTGTTACTGTTTATCTAATGCAATAAAGTCATTTTTAAGTGTCCAAAAGTATCCAAATATTTTGGGGGCCACTGTACGCCTGTGATTAGTTACAATACTACTAACCACTATCAAAATAAACAGAAACTTTTGATGCAAATGGAACTTAAATGAAATGTCATCATCTATACTTCATGATTAACTATATTAATCACAATCTCAATTCTATATTTTCCTAAAAGTGCCGACCCAAACCTTTGTCCCTTTTGTAACATGTCTTTCTGCCTCAGTTCTCTTTAAGGACATATTGTTTGCCCTCTAAATGTTTTTATCACTTCATCCCCTTCTCTGCCAAATTACTGAAATTCTATTTTGGCATGCGGTTAGCCGACATGTCCTCATGCATTGTGTCACCTAATACCGGTGAGTGCCGCCTTGGCCCAAAACGGACTCTTAAATCCAATTCCATTTTAAACACTCTCCCTTTTTCTGCCAAGAGACTAAATTCCTGAATCTTCTGAGAAGTGGCATGGCTAATGACACCACCTGCTGACAGCTACCACGACCCCTACTGAGAGACACTAGGAGAGAGACGGACGGGGGGCCGTCCAGGGGTAGCAAGAGAGAGACAGAAACAAGGGAAAGAAGTCGGAACGGAAGTCATTTAGGTCATCTTATGAGAGGATTAAAGATGGCACCCGTGCCAAATGAAAGTGTCTGTATGGATTACTGTCAGTCAACCATAGGATAAAAATAAAAAAACAGTTGGTGCATTGTTTACAAACCTATTTTAGTTCTGGAACCACTATCAGGGAATGTGTGTGCATAAACTTGCATGTTAATATGTGTAGTGGAGGCCAATTATAGTCGGCCCAACCATTTTTCATGCATGATTTCTCCCATGGCAAAGCAGGAGGAAAGAAGAAGAAAATGAAAGAGAACAGGTCAAGGAAAGAGTAGACAGCTAAAGCTGGGGAGGATGGGAAGGAGTAAATGAAGGGCGGGGGATAGAAACACATACAGGTGACCCATCAGATTCATGAGGTCACTGGTGTATACCGCACACTCCATTACGCTCTGAAGATGAGTGTAAGCTATAAAACACAAACAGATTGCAGAGATCTCCGATCTCAATCTCTTTTGTTTTTGTTTCTATGACCGTGACAATCACACAGTTCTAGGGCGAAGGTGCCACACGTTTCATTTTCTTCTGGATTTACTAATAAAAAAAGATAGGTAGAGCTTTCAAAGATAAAAACCACGTCTCCACGTCTCTGCTGAACTACCAGAGCCGTTCCAAGTTTCTGCTGAACTACCAGAGCCTCTCCACATATCTGCTGATCTACCAGAGTCTCTCCTCGCCTTTGCCGAACTTCCAGAGCCTGGTCACGTCTCAGTCGAACTCTCTGAGCACCCGACTGATCCTGTTGTGGCCACGGAGGCTAAACTTAACTTGTTCATGTCCTTTGTTTCAGACTTGCCTAATCAGACTTGGCCTCCTGTTCATTCGATCACATGGATGTGGTGGTCTTCTGCTCCGCCCTGGGGGGCGTCTGGTTCGGCCGCACGGATGTGGTGGTCCTCTGCTCCGCCCTGGGGGGCATCTGGTTTGGCCGCACGGATGTGGTGGTCTTCTGCTCCACCCTGGGGGGCGTCTGGTTCGGACGCTCGGATGTGGTGGTCTTCTGCTCCGCCCTGGGGGGGCATCTGGTTTGGCCGCACAGATGTGGTGGTCTTCTGCTCCGCCCTGGGGGGCATCTGGTTCGGCCGCTTAGATGCGGTGGTCTTCTGCTCCGCCCTGGGGGGCATCTGCTTCGGCCGCAAGGATGTGTTGGTCTTCTGCTCCGCCCTGGTGGGTGTCACGTGATGTCCTTCTTGGACTTGTGTTTTTGTGTTTATTTTTTTTTTGCTCTTCTGTCTGTGTCTTTCTTTCTGTTTCCTCCTATGGACCTGGCCCTCCATCCCTCCCCCTGATCCTCCGCCGGTCCTCCACCCTCCTGGACTCCTTGTTTTGTGTTGCACTCCTTTTGTCTCTGTTTTCCCATTTTACCTGGTCGTCTTGTCTCTGTTTCCCCATTCTACCTGGTCCTCTTGTCTCTGTTTTCCCATTTTACCTGGTCGTCTTGTCTCTGTTTCCCCATTCTACCTGGTCCTCTTGTCTCTGTTTTCCCCATTTTACCTGGCCCTCCATCCCTCCCCCTTGTCCTCCGCCGCTCCACCTCCCTCCTGGTCTCTTTGTGTTTTTGGTCTTCCCTTGGGTTCGGGTGGAGCATCTGGCAGCTGCTCCGTGGAGGAGGGGGTAATGTCACGCTGTCTAGTCTCTATTTCCCTGGGTGTCCACTAGTGGGCTCACTTCCCCTTAGGCACTTCACCGTAGGCACTAGAATTCCTCTAGTCTTGTCCTGTCATCACAGTAATTGCACTCCTGTTAATTGCACCAGGTGCAGTCACTTTATTGGCATTAGCCTCCCTATAAATACCAGTCTTTTCCTGTTTTTTGTATGGAGTCCTTACCCTTCATGTATCCAGCATTCTCGTTCCCCGAGATTCTTCCCAGTCTGCTTGTCCTCCGAGTCCTCTCATTTTCCGAGTACCCTTTCCTGTTCCTTCCCTTTGTTTGTTTATTTTTGGACTGTCTTTTTGGTTTTGACCTTGGCTTGTTCAACCACGATTTGGATTATCCCAATAAAGACATCTGCTATTGGATCTCTCGCTCTCCCTGTGTCTCTCTGGGTACATGATCGTCACAAAGGTTTGTTTGAAAAAAAAAAAAAAAAAAGTTTAGGTTTAGTAAGTTAGTTTTACTAAAAAAGAAAGCCCCGGGACATAAAAGTGCCCAAACTTGAAGAAACATCTAAAATGCAATATGATATTAAAAATGCTTGCTGTGTAAGATTATGATACTACAATCCTGGCGCATGAATTCCTCCTGAAGGACACAAACTTAATTCCCAGATATGGACCTGGAGAGAGAACATCACCAGGGACATAAACTACATTTCATTAAAAGCCTGTTTGCCCTTTGATTTATAAATATTTTGATTAATATATTTATCAGTTCCATAAAGTCTGTTGGCTCTGACAGCTAGGAAAGGCCAAATAATCTTTACCATAACTCACACGCTGTGGAAGAGTGACAAAAACAAAGGAGGAAGAGAGAGAGAAAACGGCAACAAGGAAGAACTAATTACTGTAAGTAATGGTATCTGAGGTGTGGACAGGGCATATCTCTATAAACATTTGCACAAACAAGCCCCATGATGCTTTGCTGTCAGCAGGACAACAAAGCCACTTTCCCTATCCGTTGCTTACTTTGTTTCTCATTGTTTGTTTCTCTCGCCTTTTGCTGCGTTTTTAATTTTGCTCTCTCCAAGTGCCCTGCAAGCTTTAATATAACACTTACATAAAGTGAACTTGATTTTTATACAATCAACATGCGCACAGAGTCCTCAGATGAACTTCCGTATATGATAGATCTCTTTGGAGTTGAATGCAACCAGCATTAAATATGAAAAAAGACATTTTAAGAATTCTATTTGTTTGTTCCTCTTAGTAGAGTAATATCAGGAAAATCTGTAGGAGAACTAGCACATATAATTAGGATCAATGAATATCCTTGGTGGATAAATTAATGCAAACATGTTTGTGCAGAATAGGCAATGGACATTTGGGAGAAATAAAAAAGGGACATATAGAAACAGAACAACAATAACAGCAACAACACTAATGTTAATTGAAATGTAAGGAGGGGTCAATGTCTACATCCAGTAATGCTTTCTTAGACTTTTCAGAACACTTTGCAGTGTACAGGTTAAAACATAGCCTACTTGAAGCCTACTTTAGTAATGCAGAACATAGCACTTTCACATTTGCAATTACCCTGAAGGGGTTGACAAGCATCTGCAGTAACTTTATGATCCATAAAGTATTGCACATAGCTAATATTCCCTCTACAGATGATTCTTACCTTCTTTTATTTGGGCTAGACTATTAATCCATATTGAAACATATTGGATTCCATTTCCTTTTTAGTAGTCATGAAATAATATGTAAATATAGTGAATATATGAGTATGTAATATGGTGCATTTAAAATAAAAATTGCTTCTTTCTAGAGTTACAGCAATTATATAACACATTTCAGTATGATGTTTATAACATGATGATCATGTTCTTGTTACAGCAGTCTGTCACATTAAAGAGCACCAAAATGCCATTTATTGTTTTAATTTCATGATAAAATTGACAGAATTTGAAAGCTGAGATTTTGTTTCAAATCTAAAGTAAAAACAAGCTTATTGTGATTATTTGATGGCAGACATTATTATTTATTTTATTTTTTATGCATCAACTGAAAACAGCATAGACTAAAAGATTGATCTTAGAATTTAATTGATAACATTTAATTGAAATGAAGATTGGCAAATAGAAGCTGAAACAGTCAAAGCTTGCCTAATTAAACATCACTGTTGGTAAAAAAAAAAATAAAATAAAAAAGGCTCAAAAATTAGAAATTAATTCTGAGAAAAGCTCTAGCAACATTTATTTGCAGGTGCCACTTGTTACTGTTTATCTAATGCAATAAAGTCATTTTTAAGTGTCCAAAAGTATCCAAATATTTTGGGGGCCACTGTACGCCTGTGATTAGTTACAATACTACTAACCACTATCAAAATAAACAGAAACTTTTGATGCAAATGGAACTTAAATGAAATGTCATCATCTATACTTCATGATTAACTATATTAATCACAATCTCAATTCTATATTTTCCTAAAAGTGCCGACCCAAACCTTTGTCCCTTTTGTAACATGTCTTTCTGCCTCAGTTCTCTTTAAGGACATATTGTTTGCCCTCTAAATGTTTTTATCACTTCATCCCCTTCTCTGCCAAATTACTGAAATTCTATTTTGGCATGCGGTTAGCCGACATGTCCTCATGCATTGTGTCACCTAATACCGGTGAGTGCCGCCTTGGCCCAAAACGGACTCTTAAATCCAATTCCATTTTAAACACTCTCCCTTTTTCTGCCAAGAGACTAAATTCCTGAATCTTCTGAGAAGTGGCATGGCTAATGACACCACCTGCTGACAGCTACCACGACCCCTACTGAGAGACACTAGGAGAGAGACGGACGGGGGGCCGTCCAGGGGTAGCAAGAGAGAGACAGAAACAAGGGAAAGAAGTCGGAACGGAAGTCATTTAGGTCATCTTATGAGAGGATTAAAGATGGCACCCGTGCCAAATGAAAGTGTCTGTATGGATTACTGTCAGTCAACCATAGGATAAAAAAAAAAAAACAGTTGGTGCATTGTTTACAAACCTATTTTAGTTCTGGAACCACTATCAGGGAATGTGTGTGCATAAACTTGCATGTTAATATGTGTAGTGGAGGCCAATTATAGTCGGCCCAACCATTTTTCATGCATGATTTCTCCCATGGCAAAGCAGGAGGAAAGAAGAAGAAAATGAAAGAGAACAGGTCAAGGAAAGAGTAGACAGCTAAAGCTGGGGAGGATGGGAAGGAGTAAATGAAGGGCGGGGGATAGAAACACATACAGGTGACCCATCAGATTCATGAGGTCACTGGTGTATACCGCACACTCCATTACGCTCTGAAGATGAGTGTAAGCTATAAAACACAAACAGATTGCAGAGATCTCCGATCTCAATCTCTTTTGTTTTTGTTTCTATGACCGTGACAATCACACAGTTCTAGGGCGAAGGTGCCACACGTTTCATTTTCTTCTGGATTTACTAATAAAAAAAGATAGGTAGAGCTTTCAAAGATAAAAAAATTATGGACCTGGAGCTGCATACTGGTCTTTCCAATTATTCTACAGAGGCTAAAGTGTCACACAGTAATGATAATGTTTAGACCACAAACCACATGATAAATATGGCCAGTTAAGCAATTAACCAATCAAGTGTATGTATACATATAAAAGCCCTAAAATCAACCGTATGTGAGTAAAAATCAGCACCAGAGAAAATATGAACACAATATGGTATATTTTGATTATGAAATCACAAAGACTAAATTGCAATTATATATTTAAAATATTTAATCTCTTTCACTGTGTGAAGCGTTGTGATCTTTTCACGGTTTGCCGTAAATTTTACTCTACACAAACTTAATCAAGAAACTTTATATAACATGCCAACCAGGAGCAAAACATGGCTTCATCATCACAGTAGTTGACCTAAAAGTTAAAAAAACTATATTGCCTATCTAATGCCTGCTAATGTGTGCTTGTGTTGTGTGTAATGCTTACTGTGTGTTGCATTATGAATTGGATTCTAACACACTTCAAAAAGGTGTTTACATTCACATATTTCCCTAGGATATGGTTTGAGTCTTAAAATAAAGATTACAGCACCAAAACAGGAGGGTTTATAGTCTCATGCCATAGAATAAACTTTTTCAAGTTTCACACTGAATATCTTCCTCTACACTTTAGAAAACCACATACATAACTGGAACTTCAGAGAATCCACAAAAGGCTTGCTTTTCTTCTCTTAATGGTTAATTCCTACAGTCAGTGTGCTGATTGTAATATAATGTGACATCAAAAACATTTTTCTTTTTACAAACAACAAAATGGCTAACACGAGAATTGTGTATAACTGACAAAAGACTTCTGAGAGGAGAGCAACAGATGGATAAACCCAAATGGAGTTGGCACAAATAAAAACGCTCCAAAAATGGAATTTCCACCCTTTTTTTTTTAGAGCCATTCTTTAGAAAAAGCACCTCTTAGCAACGCAGAGAGAAGTGCCGTGGGACTCCATACTCCAGAATAATAGAAAATAAAACCTCACTGCAATCACGCAGAAACAACCCAGGGGCAAAACAAACCGCTGGCAGTAATTTGGCTGTTGGATTATTAACCTCGTAGGATCTCTCCTGCACCACAGGGTTCTGATAGATTTGTCCACTGATAGATGAGTCTGATTCTGCGGTGCTGCTAGTTTGGGAGCATTTCTCTCATTACTTTGTCCCTATCACACACCCTAGTGGCTTTATTAAGATGCATGGGCTTAAGGGCTGGTCTCAAATGGACACCATATTGGGGCTTTGCACAAACAAATGAAACATTAGCGTACTTATGCCTGCTTCAGCTACCCTGTCTCCTTGGCTTGTCAGCACCATATGTATCTATATCCACTGCCTCATTGGCTGGCTGAAGTGAGAGGGAGTGTTCAGGTGGAGCGAATGGGGGTTTTAATAGGCTCACAGCTGCCATGTAACAAAAGCGCAACAACAAAGTAGATACTTAATTTCATGCATGGTGATGATGTGATGGTGTTTAGTTGTAATGAAAACTGATTTAGTTGAGGGTTTTGCTGGGGTAATCATAAGGACATAAGGGTTTTTATATGGTTGTGAAATCATTGAATTAGCCTCTCATGTTGAACATTTTCATTTATATGTTGTCTAATATATAATATATATATATATATATCTTGACCTCAAACTTTTGAGTCACAGTGTGAATAAAGATGAAATTAGATTAGACAACATATAAATGAAAATGTTCAACATGAGAGGCTAATTCAATGATTTCACAACCATATAAAAACCCTTATGTCCTTATGATTACCCCAGCAAAACCCTTAACTAAATCAGTTTTCATTACAACTAAACACCATCACATCATCATATATATCATCATCATATATATCATATATATATATATATATATATATATATATATATATATATATATATATATATATATATATATATATATATCCCTTATGCGTTGTTGGGGACGTTTTCGTCCATTAGGGGGTAAAGTTGAGTCTTATTTTGGCCACAACTTTCTCTGTGTTTGAGCTAATGGAATGATTTTTGGTGACAAATCTTATTTTGAAATTTTTCAAAAACTCAACGGTACACTGTGGGCAAATTCACTACCCTTTCATTTTCAATTTTTTCACTTTCAAATTCATTACCCTGGATATTTTTTACCTTTTATCAGTCTTGGGCATGTCAAAGATTAGTAACAAGATTGGCTTTGATGCATTGTTAGTTTTTGTGCAGCATTAGATTTTTAATTTTTTCTCCCTCATTTGATGTTGGTGGCTGTTTTTGCCCCATTGACTTCCATTTTAACGACATCTTTTGATTGCATATAATCATGCATTCTTGATTGTTTGTGGTTTTCCCTTTTGGCAAGAGGTAAAAAAAATATTTTTACAGTTGATCACTAGGTGGGACCATTAACCCTTTAGATAGGCCTGTGCAAAAAAAGGCTTTTTTTTGTCAGTGACATCAAATCAGTGACATCATTTATGAACTTGGCTATTAACGAGTTAAAATCTTGGATTTTTTTTTAAAACATTTGGTAGTTTTGATCAGGACTGAAGTTGATTAACAGATTTATGCAAAAAAAAAAAAAAAAAAAGAAACATTTTTACAGCAGTTTAATTGAGTGGATGTTTCATCCCGAACATACCGAAAGGGTAGTGAATTTGAACAATCCACAAGGGTTATATATATATATATATATATATATATATAGTAGTGTAACTTTTTCAATTACTTTATTAAATTAATGTAACTAATTACTTTTGAGTACTTTTTGATTACTTTTCTAAATTTGTGAAAATTAAAGAATAATAAATAAAAGCATATACATCAACTTAAATACAGTTATCTAATAAGCATGTGATGTATTCTGTGTAATAAACTCCTGAAACATTGGTGTTTTTTTGAAACTGCTGTCTCCGTATATGATGATAGTTTTCTCAAAATAAGTAAAATGCACATGAAGTGACACAAAGCAGTTCTAGAAATTATGTTTATGTGCTCGTGTACTCCTATATTGAGGCAGCAGAGGTTGAAAACACTGCGAGCTTCAGTATGCATGTGTAGTAAATAAAACAATGTCTTTGCCATTAATTTACAGGAGGGGCGGACTGGGAAAAAAATTCAGAGTGGAAAATTCAAACTCATACAAACAAATTCATGAACAAAACTATTTTTTGTATGGACCTGACATAAAAAAGGTTTAAATCTTTAATTTGGGGACATGCAAAATAATTAAAAGTTCTCTCCTGAACTGCACCTTCACTTCCATTTTTCTCTTCAGTCTCTTTATTTTGCCCCGTTATCCATCTCTCTCGTGACTTTAATACTCAAGATTGAACAAAACTATACTTTACAATACTCTACAATACTACAATATCTTTATAGAAAAATCCTAATACTGTACACGAGTCATGTTTTTCCCTTACAAAAAAATTACCATGCTTTTATTAGCCTATATAAAAGTAAAATAACCTTTTTTTTTTTTTTTTGCAAATGGATTTGTATTTATTTTTAAATAAATACATTTGTAAAATAATTTTACATTTTTGGTTATCACAGTTAAACAATAGTAACCATTTTCTCTGGATTTATAGTTAAATATTAAAATGTTAATTTTCGTAAGGGTTGTGTTGTTGTCTATCGTAGCTCCCCCTAAACCTATAAAAAAAAATCGGATTATTTTTCAGCTAAATTACTACTGTAACATTACAACAGATAATAATGATGTCCTTTATATAGTATTTTGAGTGATGACTGATGAGCAACGTGCTGCTGCTTGATTAATTAAATAAAAAAACAAAGACAAAAAAGCATCTTTACAGATTAAACTGACCTGAAACCCTGAACAGTAGTTCTGCTTCTTTGCTCCAGCACTCCACTCCACTCTATTCTCTCTCTCTCTCTCTCGCATTGATTACTCTGAGCCTGATCCAAACCGTTTGGCGGAGGCGCGGAGAGCGCGCGAGTCATGGCTTACAATTCATGACTTATTAGAGATTTAATTATCAAATTGCGGATTCGCAAATGATCGCTTTAGTACATTCGGCAGGCAATTATACAATAATTATATTAAATAGTGGGGCAAAATCGGCTGCCAGGCCATCGGGAATTGTCCCGGTTCTCCCGGTGTCCAGTCCGCGCCTGATTTCCACAGACACGCAGAATGTGCAAGTCATATATCGCATTTTTGGGGCTTAATATTCACAGACACTAGTCGATGTCATGTTTTGATTCAAGTGTACTGACCTACTTTTGATTTAGTCATCCAAAATGTGGGATTTCATTTTTATGACTGGATTCTACGAACCAGACTGTGTTTCCGCATCCCGGAAATTATTAGGGCGGTATGTCTCATAATAGTCAGTGCAATTTGGGAAAGAAATCAGTTAAATCTGTATGTGGATGTGTGTAAATATTCAAATGTAATCCCCTTTGTAATCGTAAAAAATTTCATAAGTAACTGTAATTTAATTACTCATTTTTTCTTAGTAACTGTAACTAATTACAGTTACATTAATTTTGTAATTAAATTACGTAACGCCGTTACATGTAACTAGTTACTCCCCAACACTGTATATATATATATATATATATATATATATATATATATATATATATATATATATATATACAGTATATATATTTAAGAAACTGACTTTTATTCAGCAATCATGCATTAAATTAATAAAAAGTGAGCAAATACTCATATATTATTAGAAAAAAAAATCTATTTCAAATAAATGCTGATCTTTTGAACTATTTATTAAAAAAGTATCACTGTTTCCATGATTATCCTACATGGAAGTAATAAGAAATATTTATTGAGCACCAGATTAGCATATAAGTATGATTTATGAAAGATATATGTAATATTGACAATCAGCGAGTACTGTTGTCCACATTTAACACACTGGAGAGGGCTTTATTTTCTACCGTGGTTTCCCCCTCAGAATCAATGTTTTCTCGGGTGGCCAGATTGAGGACAAATAACAAGAATCAGCACAAGTGACAATGGAAGGCGGCAAGCTTTAATACCTGTTTACACCAATAATTATATCTATAAAGATAACAATACACCAGTGGACAATATTGTCTGTTTAGTCTAGGCGCACACACATCTGCCACTTTAAAGGATCAAGCTCATGATATCAGGATTTATCCGTAATGTGTCACTGACTATGTTTTCATTCAAAGATACGAATTTAACTTAAACAGTACATACGTTTTTTTTTTTCTGCTGCAGTTTATTTCTGCTACAAAATAAGTTGTATCTCCATCTACAGTGTACTGAATATAATGTACCAAAATGTATAGAGCAAGTAGCCTGTGACTATTTAATTTGACTTATTTATCTGTTATACTGAAGAGACCTTTAAAGGATATTGATTGACTTGAGAACTTGAGCTTAACTGAGACTTCAATGTTTTAGACTATTGTGTCAGCCTTGATTTATTGCAATATTAAGGTGTTCAGTTTTAATTTGATTTAGTTCGTTCTCCTTACTCATCAACTGTTTCTGTTTTTCCACTAGCATGTCTCTTAGGAGGAATAGTGCATCTTTGAGCTTACATTCAATACGAATAAAATTCTGTTAAAATCAGATACATAAAAGACATTTACTCAAGATGTATGGGAATTAGTGTTTGGTACTGTAACTTGTAGTAAAGTCATTTTGCTGTAAGTATTTGTACTTTTAATCAAGTACACATCTGGAATGTAATTTGTTTTACCAGCAACTTGTAAAAATGGTCTCCCAGTCTTAGCAGCTAAAAAGTGTTGAAAACCAGTAACACAGTTTAGGCTGGAATACAGCAAACCAGTTTAGGCTGTTTTAATCTTTTAATTTTACAGTTCAAAGCTCAATTTAACGAAACTGTATTCAGGTTCTCTTTTCCCTCTGTCTCTCTCACGAGAGCTATCAGAGCACATACAGCAGTCACTTCTCATTTCCCTTGATCTTAATAGGCAGCAGGAAGAGAAAAGGCAATAGGACATGGAACCAGTCAGCCATTCTCCTTTAATTCTCTCACCCCAAACTTTTTAACATTGCCCTCTTAAGAGTCGGCTGCTGGCAACATTGATTTGATTCCTCGTCTCAGCTGTCTAATGCACTTGATTCTCTCCTCCAAATTGACAGAGGCATCTATTTTCAGCGTCTCGTCCCCCTGGAGAATTACAGGGAGAGACGGGGGCAAACAGGATGGGATTGTGCTGATATGAGCATTTGTTCTAAATTACTGAGCTTGTTCATAAGACCGACAGAAAGAGAAGGAGAGAGGGAGACCGAGAGAGTGCACAAAAGCAAGGAAAAAAAACAACAACAGCAACATTACAAAAGAAAGTTAAAAAGATTAGTGTACCCAAAAATTACAATTTAGTCATTATTTACTCACTCTAATGTCATGTCATTCCAAAGGGATATTTTGGTTTCCAAAATACACTCTTCAGTGGAACTCAAAATGAGAATGTTTAAAAAATGCAAATATTTCAAAAAGTCTCAAAAAAGATGATACAGCTATACAATAGCTTGGTGGGATATGATAAATAAATAAATAAATAAATACATAAATAAATAAATAAATAAATAAATAAATATATATATATATATATATATATATATATATATATATATACACACACACACATATTTATTTATTTATTTATTTATTTATTTATTTATTTATTTATTTACTGAAAGACCTGACATTCACTTTAGCTCTATAGTGTGTTCATGAAAGATTTGTTAATGGATGGTTGTTAGAATCTGATCTTTTCAATGAAATGGTTGATCCAATTCATAAATAAATTAACTGCCTGAATGAATAAGCCTGATTTCTGATTTATTTAGCGAGAATGATCATTCCACTGATTTAAAAGTAAAGACATTTATATAGAAAGAGTATTTGTCTGTTACTATTTCAAATAAATGCAGTTCTTCTGAATGTTCTATAAATAGAAGAATTCTGAAAAAAAAAAAAAAATAATAATAATACATTATGCTTTCCACAAAAATATTAAGCAACACAACTGTTTTCAGTATTTAAGATAATACAAAATCTGAATATATGAATGATTTCTGAATGATCATGTGACAATGAAGTAATTTCAAGACATCAATGAAATAAAATTTTTAAATAAATAAAAAGTATACATAATATAAATTGGAATAATAGTTCACAATATAACAATGTTACACCCCCCCCCCCCATGCAGTCCTGTTGAGCATAATAAATGTCTTTCAAAAACAAATGTCTTTCACAAATTTTACAGACCAAAAACTTTTAAACACCAATGCTTAAAATGCTAATGATTCTTTTGCAAATCTAGCCAATCCTTTTCTCAAGTTTGTTATCCCGTTGCCACAGATTAAACTCAATGAATTGGAAAAATAAGTGAAATCACAAAGCTATTGTATGGCTTCAGTAGACTTGGGATATAGTGCACAAGTCATATGGACCACATTTATGATGCTTCTGCATCCTTTTTGAAGCTCTAACTTGAACAATACCTTTAAGAAATGATGCAAGCTTTAGAAGCACCCTTACTGTGCATCAACCACTTTGTCTCTTATTTCATTCCTCACAGCACCATCCTGCTATCTCAGGCACGAAAGAAGAAGAAAAGAAAAAAAAAAAGCCCAAATAGGTGACAGAGCAGTGTGATATATGACTTGGACTCATAGAAGTTAATTAAATAGCCTGGGCAGTTACTAAAGTGAGACAGGAGAAGGAGAGAGAGAGAGAGACAAAGGAAGAGAAAGGGGGAGAAAGAAAGCTAGACAGCTCAACATGGCGACACTAATTTGAATGAGAGGGAGGGGGGATCAGTGAGCATGGATAATCTAAACATATTCAAGATGCTTTTGGAATCACACTAACTGCAATTATACTGGACAGTGAATTAGACTTGTAGACAAAGAAAGATGGAGACAGATTAATGTAAAACAGGAAGATGAAGAACAAAGAGGAAAATCAAGATCATGAACAAGGAAAATAGAAAGATCTGAAGTAGTTAAGAGGTGTTTGGTTGAAGCAGTTATTGAGGACTTGAGCCACTTACATCTGACCAGACAGGACTGAAGTCATATCTAGGAACCTTAACAAAAGATGTAATGTGACACATTATATGAGATGTGAACATTAGATATTGTCAGAGCTCCTGATTAAAAAAAGTACAAAGCAATAGTGCTTTTGTGATGAAGAAAACATATTTGAACATTTGGGATTAACTGGGAATTCTGCACAAACTGCTCCTAAAATTGGACTTTTCTGAAGTTTTTTTTTAAAGTGTTAGTTCATTTCTTAATGAATGTAAACTGAAAATAATGCTATAAATGACTCAAACCCATAAAAACTTTGCTCATGTTCATGAACAGATTGACTCTTTTTTAGATTTCAGATTGTGACTTTTAGTCACATATACATTTTAATCATTGCAAATACGTCACATTATATACAATCAGTTGCAGCTCAAACTTGCTTGCTTGACGCTCATGAACAAACATAATTGATTCTTGATTTATGTTTATGTGATTAAAGGCCTAAATTAAATATGTTCATCATATAAAATGTTTGTGTCATATCTGAATACTTTGTTTAAACTGTTTGATTCATATGGATTGCGTTTATATATATATATATGGTGGCGTGCACAGACCTCTGGAGGGGCAGGGGCGAAATGGCATTACGAGGGCACAATTGTGGACCGGGGGGCTGGGGGACTTTGGTGGATGATGCTTGGGGGGGATGGGTGGGGTGTATTGGTTTGTTTGGGTGGGCAATATGGCAAAAATTTAATTTTTTTAAAAAAATATCATGATTTTATTATGATTGTTTGTCATGTTGTTTTTTTCTATTTTGCAAGCTGTTTGAGCATTACAGCCAAATTACTATCCTTATAATAAAGACAAAGCTTGTTACATTATGGTAACAAAATATGAAAAAGTTTGGATATTTAGGCCACTAGGTATTTACCCACTCAAAAGTTATTTTAAATCTGAATGAGTTTTCTTCTTCTGCTAGACATAAGCTCTATTTTTGAAGAAGGTGGAAAACCAAACAGATGCTGGTTCACAGTGACTTCCAGAGTATTTACCCTCTACTATCAAAGTCAATGTGGACCAGCAACTGTTTGGTTATCCAGATTCTTCAATCTTCTTCAAGAAAGAAATGAATATACTGTAGGTTTGGGACAACATGTGAGTGAATAAAAAATGACAGAAATTACATTTTAGGTTGAACTATCCCCTCCTGCATGCATCTAATATACAGACATGCATCTGTTTCTTTCACTTTCGACATAACCAACTAAGGCAATACACGAACCTTGTGTGTTTTGACAGTATTAAAACAAAACATAATTAAGTTCAGTAATCAGGCATTTAGAAATGACACAAAGTAAATTTTACTTCAATAAAACCAAGGATTAGTCTTTGTAAGGGTTGTGATATCCACATGTTTTTGTTGAATAAATTATAGAGGCTAGCATTTCTATAGAAAAAAGGTGTCCAAAAAATTAAAGATTAAGTGGATATTTTAATTAAATGTTTGGTCAGATTCGATCGTCCTGTAAGTGTTAAAACAGCAATTATCAGGGTTTTTAGCACCCTTTGCAGGTAATGTAATGTACATGAATGGTTTATTTTGTATTATGTTATGTATTTTAACAGTGTTATTCATTTATTATTAATTAAGCAATCATTATTGCCCGTTGTTTTTTATAATGCATTTTATGGCATTTTAAAAGGTTGTTGTTCACTTAGGTCTGATTTTATTACCACAAAAATTATTATCTGAATACTTTGTTAATTATTATTTGAAGCGATTTGAAGTATCAAAGCCATGGTTAATTTGTAATAACCATTGCTACAAGAACCATGTTTTTTATTTGTATTAAATTTTTTTTTGTTTTGTTTTGATGCACGGGCCTCATCTTGGGCTTTTTTTCTTTTTCTTATCCCAGCGCCGGGCTACTGTTGTCTTTTCCCGGGCAAAGTTGTCCATCAAAGTTGATAGTTATAATCATTTGCAGACAGACGGAAACATGAGGTGAGAGCGTGCGTGGGCGCGGGCGCAGCTGCGGGAATGACGCGTGACGTGTGCTTCGCCAGTCTACTGTCTTCACCGTGAAATGCATTTTTTATAATTATGTACATATGTTTATGTTTACATCTTTATTTACGTATACATATATGTTAATAAAAAGTTTTTTTTTTTTTTTTTTTGAGCAACTGGGATGGTGCCCCCCTGAGAGTTGGTGCCCTACGCAAACTGCGTACTTTGTGTATAGGGAGCGGCGGTAGTGCATGTATGTTGCAGTATATTCATTCCGCGGCACCAGAACTGCAGCTGATAGAATATATATATTATTAAAAAACCTTCATTTGTGTTTTGAAGATGATTGAAAGTGTTATTGGTTTGGAATGACATGGTGGGAATAAATTATGACATAATTAAAATTTTTGGGTCAATACTTATAAGTCTGCAACTATCCTGTGATATCCACTTTTAAGAGTCACACAGACTCAGAGGTAATTGCTCTCTCTCTCTCTCTCTCTCTGTCTCTCTATCTGTCCCTCTCTCTCTCTCTCTCCTTATTCTGCTATCAACTGCTCAAAAATCCATTACTGAAATGACGTTTTGGAATTAGCAACGGAGGCGTTGGATGAGATGCAGAAGAAATAATCCTAATCTCAATAGCATTTTAAGTAGAAAAAATGGACAAAGACCTGATCAATGTCTTGAGGTGTGGTAACTGTAGTAGCTATAAGTGGAATAATTGACTTCAATCTGTTGAATTCTTAGAAAAATATGCAGACTTCGCTTTGCATCTAGGCCACATCACCAACTCAGGTGTGCATTATTTTTTTACTAGTTCAACAGCCTGTTATCAATTATTCCTTACTTTATATATATATATATATATATATATATATATATATATATATATATATATATATATATATATATATATTGTGTTTTTTTTTTGTTTAGGAATATTGGTTATAATCTTGGTAAATCCTCAGTTTCTTGCTCATTGGAAATTGTAAACATTTTTGTCCATCCATGACAGTCTTGGCTAAACATCCACATAGATTCCCCAATATACAGTCAATTTCATAATTTCAGAAACAGTCCTCACCTCTCCTTCTGAAGACTCTAAAGTGAGATCTTTCCTACAAGAAGCTTTGAATTCCCCTACTCCTGCATTGACTTCAACGCCTTTTGGAGCCTCCAGTGTCAGTGTCCTCGTCGGAGACTCTAGCCTGTTAAAAGAAGAAAGACTTTTATGATGTAATGAACACATATTACAACTTTTTAATGCACACACAGCTTTTAATAAACGAATATTAAATAAAACCATTTAAATAAAACCATGCTAAACTGTCTTCTCTCTCATAGGTGGCAAATGTCTGATTCACTGTTAACTAAATTAGGGTGTATTTTATTTTATTACTATTATTTTTTAGTTGTAGGGTTCAAGTTTAATTGATAACACTTTAGAATACTGTTTCTTACTTACTGCATAACTGATAAGGAATTATTGAAGAACTAACAGGTAACTACTAAGGAAGATGTGTAAACTAATCAGTGTGTAATATAATTTTATGCTTGTGTTAAGTAACAGTAAGCTAATGGATAACGTCTAAGGTTACGTATGTAACCCTGGTTCCTCGAAGGAACGAGACACTGCGTCGAGAACGAATGGGGAACACGTCCAGCGTGACGTCTCTGAATAACATGTATAATCAGTCCAATGGAAGGGCGAGACGTCATAGGCGGGTGACATCAGAGACCAGGAAGCATAAAAGCATGAGCGGTGAAGCCGGTAATCAGCTTCAAAGGATGAAGCAAGCGCCGGCCAGAGATGCCGAAAGTGTGGCACTGCGACGCAGCGTCTCGTTCCTTAGAGGAACCAGGGTTACATATGTAACCTTAGACGTTCCTCTTCAGGAACTCGAGCTGCGTCGAGAACGAATGGGGAACGAGAATGCCCAAGCCGCCAGACTTTCAAATCTCTGCCTAGTGTGGAAGAGCACAGCTAAAGCAAGAGAAGGAGCCTGACAGAATTTGGGGACAACCCGTCCAATGGCCAAACTTCAGAAGGAATGAGTCTTGACCCCCAAGAGAGGGGAGATCAGAGGACTCGAGGCTTAGGGTAACATCCTGATCACCGCTTAGCATAAGCTTCTTCTGGCCGGAGGCCTCAGCCTCAGCGCATGTAACATGTAACCAGAGGTTTTCTGCCGGCTGACTGGCCACCGAGAGGGGCGCGGTAGGCCACCATGGCCGCCACGTAGATCTTCAGGGTGGAGTGGGTCAACCCTGCGGAGAGCCTGCAGGAACTCCAGCACTGTACTATCCAGGCAGTTAACTGGTTCGAGCTGGCGGTCTCCGCACCAAGAAGTGAAAAGCTTCCACTTCAAGGCATACAGTTTCCTCATTGAGGGAGCTCTGGATTGGAGAACGGTCTTACAACCTCGGTTGAGAGACCGGAAGCTAAGAGTTGTGCCTCCTCAGAGACAACACCTACAGCCTCTAAGCTCCATGCGGGGGCGCACCCTCCGCCTGCGAGAGGAGATCTCTCCTGACGGGAACCTCCCATGGAGTGCCATCAAAAAGAGAAATCAGGCCCAGGAACCATACCCGGCCCGTCCAGAATGGGGCTACTAACAGCAGCCGGATTCCGTCCCGGCGCACTCTCTCCAGAACTCCCGAGAGCAGAGCAATCGGGGGAAAAATGTACAGATGAAGATGAATCACGGTTCGGTACGTACCTCGGTTTTAAAGTCACGGTTCGATTCATTTTCGGTACAGTAAGGGAAAGAAATGCAAACATTAAACTGCAGGTTGTTTATTACTATAAACTTTTTTTTAACCATTTGTTTACACTCTTTTAAAATACTTTTTAATAAAATATATATAAAATAAAAAAGAATAAGAAATAAAATACTGCTGCAAAGTTCTGCACTAAATAAAATACTCTCAGTCTATATGTTCGTTTGGAAACACGAAAATGTACCTATCTTCCGCATACAAAATATTGCATTCGGTCATTCGGTATACACCTGCACCGTACCGAAAGCCCTGTTCCGTTACACCCCTAGTAGTCAGCAACCAGACTAGTCAACATGGTCTGGTGTAGAAAAAACTCACATAAAAATGAAACAATGTAATACAAGCGTTGCCTCGGCAGTGCGCATGTCTTTATATATATATATATATATATATATATATATATATAATTGATTTTTTTATGCTACTCAGTCACACAAACAACATCAATCTCCTCAGAGAAAGATGGATGCTGCAGCGAGCTGTCTCAGAGGGCGAAGAAACCGCAGCGCTGGTTTCCAAGCCTCGAGAACGAGCTCTACATCTAGTGAACACGGGTGGAGATAGGACGAGCCGTCTCCAACCTGTTCGCCAGATCATGTGCGATTCCCGCTATCGCGGTCGCCACCGTGCCTCAGCAACAGCGCGACCACAACTGCAAGATCGCATGCACAGACACACTCCTCGGAGCGTGCCCGGTGAGAGAGCATGCAGCAGCAGCAGCAGCGAGCTGTCTCAGAGGGCCAAGAAACCGTAGCGCTGGTTTCCAAGCCTCAAGAACGAGCTCTAGATCTAGTGAACACGGGTGGAGATAGGACGAGCCGTCTCCAACCCGTTCGCCAGATCATGTGCGATTGCCGTTAAAGCGGTTGCCGCCGTGCCTCAGCACCAGCGAGACCGCGACCGCAAGATCACATACACGGACACATGCTTTTATGCTTCCTGGTCTCTGACGTCACCCGCCTATGACGTCTCGCCCTTCCATTGGACTGATTATACCCGTTATTCAGAGACGTCAAGCTGGACGCGTTCCCCATTCGTTCTCGTCGCAGCTCGAGTTCCTGAAGAGGAACTGATATATTCTGTCATACTTCCTGAAGAACTACTATGAATTATCTACTAGTTAAGTTTCAAGAAATATAACTATGAAATAACTAGTACTGACACAAATAGTCACTATAATAATCAGGCTGTGGTCCAAAAATCAAGTACTTGAGTAAAAGTACAGTTAACCCAATAAAATATTACTTCAGTAAAATTATAAGAAGGCCTATTCATTTTCGAATTTACTTGAGTAAAAGGACAAGTACAAAGTACTACTACAGTTACAACTTTGTTACAGTCCACTCATTAGCCTATAATGGGAATGAACTATGCATTTTGTTTGCTTCTAAATGTTTAACTTTTGATTATAAAATGTTTGTTAAATTAGTTTAAATGTGGATAGTATACATGTTAAAATTGAGTAAAATATGCTGTATTAAGAAATGTTCTCATCTGAAATAAAGATTATAAACAAGTTGTGTTTATGTGTGTATGTATTTTACAAAGTTTATGATTGTTTTTTTATATATATATATATATATATATATTTTTTTTTTTTGATTGTTTGATTTTTAGTCAAAATAATGTAGTAATTATCATTTACTAATAGCTTCACTTTAGAATACTGTTTCAGGTTCTAAGTAATTCCTGCGGAATTCTCTGATAATTCTTTATTAATTATTGAAGGGTTCCCTGTAATCTCACTTTAGAATAGGCCTACTGTTTCAGGTGTGAAATAGGTCCTGCAGAATTATTTGATAATTATTTATTAATTACTAATGGGTTCCCAATATTTTCACTTTAGAATAGGCCTACTGTTTCAGGTTCAAAATAAGTCTTGCAGAATTATCTGATAATTCTTTATTAATTACTAATGGATTCCCTATATTTTCACTTTAGAATACTGTTTCGGGTTCTAAGTAATTCTTGCAGAATTATCTAATAATTCTTTATTAATTACCAATGGATTCCCAATATCTTCACTTTAGAATAGGCCTACTGTTTCAGGTTCAAAATAAGTCTTGCAGATTTATTTGATAATTCTTTATTAATAACTAATTGGTTACCTGTATTTTAACTTTACCTCAGTCCTTGCCTTGCATAAAGGAATTGAATAAATGGTAATTACAGTACTGTAAAATATAAAAACTAAAATAAGTTAGTGCAAGGCACAGGAGTGGTCGTGGGGAAGGAAGCTGGTTTCTTACAAAACACACTCACAAACCAATTCGCTACACTGGCAAAACCTCTATAAAATGTATTGCATTTATTAATATAGCATTTTCACACTACTATTACTTCAGCTTATAACATTTATATGAAAGGGTCACATTTCAATGTAATTGTATAAAACTGTTCATTAGTAGTTACTTCATAGTTATTTTTCTTGAACCTTAACTAGTAGATAATTAATAGTAGTTCTTCAGGAGGAATACAGAATACATTAGTTATTGATTAGCTAACTGTTAATTTACACAATCATAAAATTGTATTACATACTGATTAGCTAACACATCTTCCTTAGTAGTTAACAGCAGTGATTTAAGTGTTAATGAATAATTACCTGTTAGTTCTTCAATAATTCCTTATTAGTTATGCAGTAAGTAGGAAACAGTATTGTAAAGTGTTACTGTTTAATGCTTTCAGCTATCGTCACACCAGTTCAGTTCATTCATTTAAAACCCATTGTTTTTGTGCCAGATATAAATAAATAACAACAACAACATTTAGTTCAGGTCCTCTAATTTGATTGAACAAGCAACACTTCAAGAGTGCTGATATTTAGTATAGCTAAGCTGGAACATTTCACTTTCCCAAACAATGCATACTAATTATGGGCTTCACATTCAAGCTCTATTTAGAGCTATATTAGACTTGTGAGAGACAAATGATGTGCAGACTGTAAAGAGGTAGAGCATGGTTAGAAGAAAATAATCAATCTGAGATTTATCAGGGAATGAGATAACTGAATGAACTGTCTTATATATACACTTCTGAATATCTACCATCTTCAAAACACTGCAAGGGTGCAACTCATTTCATTTGGAGTTGGAGTGGAGTTTTTGTTAAGTAAAACATGATATTAAATGTGACAAAATGAAGAACAAAACTTAGCAGAAAAACATAGCAGAATGGAGCCAGTTGGAATTAAATAATTGCTATGTGGTAACTATTTGGGTACTGGTTACATTATTATGTTAACAATATGCTGTTCTGGTGCTCTAAAGGAAACATGATTATTATTACTAATTTTACAACTGTTGTGCTGCTTGATATTGTTGTGGATGTGGTGCTTGTTCAGGATTCTTTGAGTTACTGGAAGTTCAAAGGAACAGAATTTCTTTGAAATGGAAATCTTTAACATTATACATGTCTAAACTGTCACTTTTAATAAATTTCATGCATACTGTACTTTCTGAATAAAAACATGAATTTCTTTAAAAAAAATTTACTGATCTAAAACTTTTGTATGGTATTGTATTCCTATAAGCATACTGCATGCACGCATATGTGGGTGCGGGTGCGTGCACACACACACACACACACACACACACACACACACACATACATTTATTATATAACGTTTGGTCTTGAACAAACTAATGCATTTTTAGCATCAAAACACAATATCCATCAGTATAGAGGTGAGTTGAATGAATACAGAACAGCAGTCACTATATAATTAATGACACATCAGAAATGAATATATTGACTTAATGGTTCCCTCTTTACTCTTTTCATTCCTTCCTTGTTCTGTCTTGCTCTATCTGTAAGATTCCCTGTTTTCAGAAAAGAAATAAAACTCAATCAAACCATTGATTTTCTGTTTCAGCATGCTCTAAAGCAATTCAGCAGCCAAACAAAATTTCTTAAGTGTGCAGAGAGTGGACTTGAGTTTATATGGAAGATAAGAGAGGCCTGCTTTAGCCTCTTATTTAACTTATTAATTATTCCGCCAGCAAATTCACCCATTCAAACATACATCTTGACCTTTTCTGCCACTCTGACAAATTTATGCGTCTGGATATCTGTTACAGTCACATGAAAAGCAATAAATAAATATGACTGTTTCTAATTGCATTGTTATTAGCGTTGCAACATTTCGAGGTGTATTTAGGTGGAAGTTCATTTCCAATTATTGTCTATACGGACCACAACCCACTTGTGTTCTTGGCCCGGATGTCGAATTCAAATCAACGCTTAATGCGCTGGGCGTTGATAGTTCAAGAGTTTGACTTGGATATTCGACATAAAAAAGGCTCGCAGAATACTGTTGCGGATGCGCTGTCCCGCGTTTATGGTGCTGAAGTGTAAGATCTAAATGCGGTGGTGCAGTGTAGGTAATGCAAACTTCTTGTTAGCATTTCTTTTGGTGGGGAGGTGTTACGTGGGAATGCATTGTGTTGTGTTGGTCTAGTGTTCCTTTTGGTGTGTTTCTCTTTCTTGTTACCCTCTAACTATCATGACTCGCAGGTGGAGCTGATAATGAGTGACCTGATTGGGGACGGGAGTGATTGCTGCTACTTAAAGCCACCTGAAGCATGGATCTGGGGCTCCCCGCTCTCATGGCTTCCTTGATTGAGAGACTTGTTGTTTTGTGTCTATGCTGTAACATACGGTGTACATGCTGACTGTGGAATGAGACAACTGTTGTAAATCATTACTTTACTTTTCTAAGTTGATCTGTTATGTGGAACTTTAATATTTATTTTAAACCCTAATCATTTGGAGCATAGTAGGGAGGTGGGTGCCTCTTTTATTTATTACTCGTTTTCTCTTGTTTGTGATAAGTAGGGAGGTAAGCTTTTGTATATTTTGTTTATTATCTGAATTCTAGGTTAGAATCCTTAATATAGTTAGCTTTGTTTTGTTATTTGTTTTGGCTTTTCCCCCTCCTGAAATGTATATGCTCTTTACTACCTTATGTTTAATAAACTTACTTTTTATACTTTAAAGTATAGTTGGTGTTTTGAAGCCTTGGGAGTGAGAGCGGGGACTCCAGGGATCTTATTTGGATCCCTGTTATTTTGTTATGAATGTTTCTTCTGTTCTCTTTGAGTAGAGACTTTTGTTAATTCGTAACAACACGTACATCACGTTTATACTCCTTTGGCTTCTTCTTGCTCACAAATGTTTAATCTTTGTTCAAAATACATTGATGAAGTGGTGCTTTGACTAGCAGTTTTCAGGTTTACTAAGCTCAAAGTCCAAGAGAGTTCTAAAAAAGTGTAATAATTCAAAAGTGAATATCACTGGGATAAATATATGATGAATCTGCTAGATTCCCATTGTGAAGCTGTAGCTCAGTAGGACACCATTCGCAGCAAGACTCAAATGTTGTGCATGTATGCCACATGAATACATATGTAGAGTTCTGAAGCATCTGAGGTTGAAATCAGATTACAATCTTACGATTTGAAAATCTTATGCGTCTCTAAAGTTGCCTTTTATACTCTGACTTTGACTGCCACAACATGTCAGGCAATTTCTATGATGTGCTTTTGACGTGACTAAGATGTGTAAATAGCTGCAAGTTCATGCTATGAGTCTTTGCAGATTGTCATATTAAAGCCTGAACATTTGTGATTTCAGCTCTAGATCAGTAAGGAATATACATAATATGGATGTCATTTACACACAACATTTACACACAACACTGATACACATACAATCTCAAAAATAAGTTACAAAGGTGTCACAAAAGCAACCAAGCTAAAAAGTAAATCTTTGTACATCATTTACCCTTAAATAGTGGTCATATCTGCATCTTAAAAGTACATATAAGTACCTAATTTGTACAAATTTGTACTTTCTGAAAGGGTATTGTGTACTAGTGTGTAAAAAAAAAAAAAACTTTACATATATATTTTAAAAACTAAAAATATTGATTGTAAAAGTTTTTATTTATTGATTTTTTCTTAACAATACATTGTTTCCTACTTTCACAAACCTTCCTACTATAAGCCACCAAATGAGATTTTCTCCTCTCATGAGTTTTGTGCTCTTCGTCGTATCATTTATCACTATGTCTCCAACATGCTCATGGTTACAAAGCTGGCTACTGACTTTTGACTTTTGAGAATAAGACCAATGACGACATTAAGCAGCTCAATACCAACTGCTAACCTTTGACTTCATGTTCCTCTCTGAGTATTTACTTTTGGTTGCAGCCTTTCAGATTGATGAATGACACTGTACCATGGGTAGATGAACATCAGCCAAAGCCAAAGATGAGAAAAGCGTTGCATTTGACATTTTCAAGCCTCTCTGAGTTTTAAAGTTCCTCTCTGTGAGCTTCTCGCTTACTGGGCTCCATGTTGTTATTGGATAAAGCCAAAGGGATTCTTAGAAACTCATTTAGAACATTTTAAAAGTTGTTTTAGTTTAATTGAAGCAAAGAAACCTCACTGTTTTACATACAATTATCATCACAATTGTTTCATGGCAGAAACTTTAAGTGCATAAATATGAAGCACAGCACTGCAGATAATGTCGCCAAAAATAAGGCTTTCAAGAAAGTTCACTGGCGCTCTTGACCCTCTGAGTGGGTTTCCTTTATAGCTCGCTGAGCTCTTGGCCCAATGGCCCATTTCCTGTCCTCAACACTCCCTGACAAATCCTCGAATCATTCAAAAATGACTTTTTGGAGCCTCCCTGTCTGCTGTGTGAAATGTAGCCGGGGAAATTGTGGCTGGCAGCAAGACCCTGTGAGAAAACGTAAAGCAATTTCATGCCCATGCGCATCCATTGCTGATAATTTAATCGATAGTGATAGAACTGGGGACCACCTTGGTCAAAGAAGGAAGTAGGAATAAGGTAGGCCCACTGGGTCTCTAAAACACTGCTGTGGCGAGGAAGAAGGTTACAGGAATAAAGGAATGATATTCTATCTCATTTCACTCCTGTCGAAGAATATCATTCACTCGAGTGAGACCATGTGTCTTGGGAAGTCACCACATCAGGGCCGCTTCAAAAGAAGACGTTAGAGTAAAACTGAAACAGAAGAGAGTGAGACTGAAAAAAAAATAAATAAATAATATATATATATATATATATATATATATATATATATATATATATATTTTTTTTTTTTTTTAAGAATCCTCAGAATTCTTTCAATGATATGATGTTCCTGAGTGACTTTCCTTCTGTGGAATTGACAGATGACAACAAGGGCAATTTACTAAACGACTCAAGAAATGTAAAGGTCACCACCACAGATCGATATGGCACCAAAACCACATACATCCTCAGGTTCCAAATCATCTAAAAATTAAGTTGATGCTTTTATGGAAAGAAAGAAACTACTTCACTCATCCATACTGACAGTATTAGGAATGGGCAGCGAGGTATGGCACTATAGATGCCACAGTAATCCCTGTGTGATAAGGTAATCAATGGATTTGAAGGTCAAGTCCGAAGGGGTGGATGCTCTCAGTGTCCTTATGAGTGGAAGGTAATTTTATGTGGATTTGAGAGGGCTGTGTTGCCAGGATCACATCTACAACGAATCTCAAGTATAACCGTGCATTACCTATGCAACTGACACTCATGTAAGTCTGTGCTATGATAATTGAAGCACCTCAGTAGCATCTCTTCACGCCTTCCAACTCTCAAGTCAATCAAATTTAATTTCCAGGCACGATCATGCACAATCAGTCACTCAGGGGCTCAGGGTCGCAGCTGCACTTTTGTTATGATTTAGAACCGTCTTGCTCTACCCAAACTTTAACCACAACCATTATAAGAGAAGCAAAGAAAAAAAAAAGTAATCTCGAATGAGAACTCAAGAGCTGGAAAAGCCAGGTATGAGATGATTCTTGTCAGATGCTTGAAAGATGAGTCTAACTGTGGCCTTTAGCTGAAAAGATGGAGAGAGATAAGAATCCATGGTTAATGTCCCGGACTGGGGCCCGTTGGCTGAGATACGATCTTTACGATGATATATAAATATATAAAACGTTGTATGGTATTTGGGGGGGAAAATCCATTTAAATGCCTTACTCTTGGTTTGAGACTTTTAGAATGGTCTTTTTTGGTTGGTTTACAATAATAGAGTTCTGACAGTGAGGGGGGATGAGAAAACATTACAATATCTTTCAATATCTTTCGACAAATGATGACAAACACAAAAAAATAAATAAATGAATAAATAAATATCAATCTGTGATTATTCATGTGAACAAATGTTCACTTTGTATTATTAAAACATTGTGAGACAATAAAGACTCACTGGATGAATGATAGAATTGTGTAATTACTTTATAAGGAGAAATGTGGTACAGAAGACACAGAAGTAATTTGCTCAAGTATGCCAAAATGGTCGAAGTCTATTTCGGCTGGCTGTGGAGATTCAGGTGTGCAATAAATCTACAAAGCCCCTTCAAATCCCCCCTCAACAATCTTCCTCGCTCTTTCATTCTCTCCCCATCCACAATTATGTTCTGGAGAGGAAAAGTGCCGACTGTCTCATCTGGATTAAGCCTCACGCAACTGTATTCAGTCACACAGTTTGCAAAACAGCTTCTCTTTTAGTCCTGCAAATCAGTTCAGCTTTCACTGGAGCTGGTGTAACTCACAGGCTGGATGGGTGCTTCTTTAACCCTCAGCAAACCAAGTATTGATAAACATGTTAGCAATTAAATAAAATCTGTTTCATTTAGGTAAAAAAAAAAAAAAAAAACACGGCAATGCTGGACATTTAGGGTTGAAAATGTCACCACCTAAAATATTCAGTTTTTCTATATGGTCTCAAATTTATGCTTTAATTTTTTTTTAAATATCAGGTAATGTACAGGAAATTTTCTATAGCGCATATACTGTAAATAAATAAATAAACATTATTTAATTGGTTTATAGAAACACTGCAATTCTGCTACGACGGGTCTATGTGGTTAAGAAGGAGCAAACAGAATAGCAGGGATTGGAATCTTAAAATAAAATAAAATAAAAATAAAATAATGTTTTGCTAGTGCTAATCTACTGGCTTGATCCTGCATATTAGTATGGCTTTGGTAATAATAAACTTGTACAGGTTAAATGGTACAAAAACAGTATTAAATAAATAAATAAAGTCATATTATACAAATGCAATTATGCTAAACAGGGTATGTAAGGTTAATAGGGATACTAGTTAGCAGACTAAGTAGCAGATGTTAGTGGAGACATATTACTCTCTGTAGGAATAAAAATAATGACCTTTAATCATTTCCCTACAAATCAAAAGCTTTAAATGTAATTTGTCTCTAAACACTCCAACCGAGAGACTAATCTCCCTAGGCAACATTTTAGGCATCACTGGCGCCCTTCTGATGGAAAGGCTTCTCCAAACAGTAGGCAGTAAATGCACCATAGCATGTATTTGATGCTGATAAGGCATTTCCAGAATGCACTGTGGTAAGCTTCCAGATAATTATCACCCATGGAAATTACTGTTTTAAATAAAGAAATACATTTTATTGAGTGTCAAAATATTGATAGAAAATAATAATCTAATTAAAAAAAAAAAGTGGCCATTTTATTTCATCTGATATTTGTGTGTCATGCATTTATTTGTATTGAGTCATTTGCTCAGCAGCATGACTATTGGAATCGATTTTGTGTGTTAATTACACACTGTTTCACAGTGTGCTACTAGTGTTCTGCCTGTGTGAATTCCTGCCCATGAAGAGCATATCAAATCTCTGTCTTTGAGGGTTTCGTTTTTGGTCAGGATCTTGCCTTTGAAGGCTGCTTGTGTGCACAGCAGAGAGTGAGATACCACATAGGAACTGATTTTATGTCTTTGAAAACAACTCCTTGGTGGACAACTGCTTAACATTTACAAGTGTTAGTCAGCAGATGTTAACCACAGTAAGTGGTGGCTTTACTGGAATCAGAGATGTATAAAGTACTAGAGACCCAGACTTGAGTAAAAGTACAAGTGCTCTATCAAAAAAATGACTTGAGTAGAAGTTGAAGTGCTCTTTAAGCACCACACTTAAGTAGAAGTACTAAAGTATTCAACATTTTTTGTACTTAAGTATTGCAAGTAGTCTATTTGAAAATTTACTACTCAAGTACTGAAAGTAAAAGTACAAGTATTGTGTTATGTAGGCTAGTTATTAAAGAAAGTAGTCAAAAGTTTGAACATATTGTTTTTACTATTTCAAATGATTAACCTAAAGGACAATCACAATTCCTTTGACTGTAACTTTTTGTAAACAAAAAACATATTAAAGGGTTAGTTCGCCCAATTTGCAAAATTATGTCATTAATAACTTACCCTCATGTTGTTTCAAACCCGTAAAACCTCCGTTTATCTTTGGAACACAGTTTAAGATATTTTAGATTTAGTCCGAGAGCTCTCAGTCCCTCCATTGAAGCTGTGTGTACTGTATACTGTCCATTTCCAGAAAGGTAAGAAAAACATCATCAAAGTAGTCCATGTGACATCAGAGGGTCAGTTAGAATTTTTTTGCAGTTCAAAACAAAGCAGTTTGTGATATCCGGTTCGCGAACGAATCATTCGATGTAACCGGATCTTTTTGAAACAGTTCACCAAATCGAACTGAATCGTTTTAAATGGTTCGCGTCTCCAATACGCATTAATCCACAAATGACTTAAGCTGTTAACTTGTTTAATGTCGCTGACACTCCCTCTGAGTTAAAACAAACCAATATCCGAGGTAATTCATTTACTCAAACAGTACACTGACTGAACTGATGTGAAGAGAGAACTGAAGATGAACACCGAGCCGAGCCAGATAACGAACAACAGACTGACTCGTTCACGAGTCAAGAACACTGATCTATATATATAACTTATATTATAGATCAGTGGTCAAGAACCGTTTCTGTCAGACGTGTCCGATTCGAGAACCGAGGAGCTGATAATACTGCGCATGTGTGATTCAGCGTGAAAGCAAACCGACACACAGAGCGTGAACCGAACTGATTCTTTTGGTGATTGATTCTGAACTGATTCTGTGCTAATGTTATGAGCCCTAGTAAACCGAAGGCATGCAGTCAACGGCAATGACGCCATTACGTCGAGCGCAAAAGATCCAGTGAACTGTTTTCTTCAACTGGTTTATTGAATCGAACTGTCAGAAACAACTACTGGTGATCCGAAAACCGATGCAACCGGTTCTTGACTCGTGAACGAGTCATTATCTGGCTCGGCTCGGTGTTCATCTCTCTCTTCACAGCAGTTCAGTCAGCACCATAGACAGTAAAAGAAATGGACACAGCGACCCCATTGAAACTCAATTGAGACAAGTGAAGCCCAGTTTCAGCTATTTTTAGCACTTCCGTTTCTGACGCGCAGACTCAAAATAAGCTTGATGACGTCAGCAACCTGTCTGACAGATGTAAATCTTTTAAGTGGCTGTGCGTGCAAACTGCCTTCGTTAATCTTGCAGAGACGGCGAGCTTGAGCGTGGAGTTCTTTGGCGTGAGTGAGCAGGAGTAAGTATTCTGATTAATTATTTTGTATAGTATTTTAAAATGTAATGCCAGTACGCCATATTAAGTTAATTGCCTGCGAGCTTCTCCTCCTGTCTGTACGGTAATGCGACAGAGAGTCGAGTGGTTATGACGCAATCGTTAGCCTATTTTTTACAAAAACTGTTTCTACGGGGCCATAATGTAACATAGAAGGCAATGGAGCCCTTTATACATTGTTGTGTATCTTTAGAAATTAATAATGGACAAATGGAGTCTTTAAACGCCTCAGATGTAAAGTTATTCGCTGTCAAAGTGACGCCAAAATGAATGGAAGGTCAATGGGATGCTAACGCAAGTGAAGTTCTGCTACAAGATGGCAGCACCAGGCCGACTTCAACTTCCGGTCAGCTTCCTTGCCGCCTGGTCAGCACGCGCAGTCTTCTTAATCACTTGATTCGCTCAATGATGTGCCAGCTTCATCAAACCTGCCATCTACAGTTCTGTTTGTAATGGAATGATTCGTAACATTTTTATAATTGTAACGAGTAACGATGCAGCACATAAAAAAATATCGGAGTAAAAGTATTAAACTCATCGGAAATATGTACTGAAGTAAAAGTGGAAGTAGGAATGTTTTGCTAGTGCTAAAATACTGGTATGATGCTGCATATTATCATGGTTTTGGAAATTTAAAACATTTACAGGTTAAATGGTACAAAAACAGTACTCTGTAATAATAATAATAACTAGAATGTACATTTCCTGAAGAAAATGTGAGAGGTGCTTGCAGTGGCAAAACTCAGCCCTGTAGCCACCCATGATGTCTGTGTGATGTTGTGGAGACAAGATTTAAGTACTTTATATTGCTATATGGTTGCTAGGGTGAGCCAGTGTTTCTATATAGTAATTTTGCTGATATATAGCTTTTATATGTTGTTAAACAGTTGCTATGGTGCTAAAAATGATTGCTAGGGCGTCTCTATGAAGTTGTTATGTCACTACTTATGGACTGCTTGATAGGCCGAGTCAAAAAAGCCCACTCCCAAGCCTCTATGCATTCCTGATCCAAAGATATGATGTCAGATAATTTTTTCAGTGTTAAGTCTATGGGATATTTTCATCCATTTTTTTCACCCGCTGTACAATTATCGTACGTCTGATTGCTTAGAAAAGTCAAAGCATACCTCTCCTCAATAAGCCGCACGATTTGACACCTCATTCATGGGTCTGCGACAAAAAGTGCAGGAAGAGTAGCATGCCAAAATTTTGTCTGGGCGAATAGTAATACTCTTACTCATTTTTATGATCTCTGCTGAACAAAGTGCTTCATTCTTTTTTCTGAGGAAATCCAAATCTAAAATCCTCAACCACATCACATCTTTTTGAGGTGAATTATGTCTTATTCCTCTCATCGTGAAGCAAACAGTAAAATAAAATGAAAGCTCATCTATTGGAATTATCCTGCACTTGTTTAGTTTAAAAGTAGACATGTCAAGCTTTCTATAGATATCTCTCTCATGTCTCTTCGTTGAGTATTCACTGAGTTACAGTTCATTTTATTGACGCGCTTGTAAATGAATATCACCACAGACAAAGGCTGCAGAAACCACACCTTGTTTGTTATCTTTATTTTATAAATGCACAAAGTTTTGTTGTTATTATGTCTGTATACAAAAAAGTAGACCCTTTGCAGTTTTGGTTATTGCTCTTATCTGTATGATCAAAACTGAAAGTGCAATTTAAGTTAATTTCGGGGTTATCAGGAGAAAATGCCTCATACACGTGAATCGACTCCAGAGGGTTTAAAGACCATTTGTGAGAGAGACATTGGTGATGAAATTGATTCAGAAAAATGGTCCAGCACTTTTGGTGGGGTGTGGTAAATATATATATACGCAGTGGTGGACGAAGTACACAAATCAAGTACTTGAGTAAAAGTACAGATACATATAATAAAATATTACTCCAGTAAGAGTAAAAGTACTCCTTTTTCAATTTTACTCAAGTGAAAGTAAAAAAGTAATCTATTTTTTATGTACTTAAGTACTGAAATTGTATATAGGCTACTTAATTCAATTTTATATTCGCACATATTTTTAATAATCCTACTGCTCAAAATACCTGGGATTTTTTCCAAAATAACCACTATATGGAGTGAAGATATATTTTTGTTGTTGATATGGACTGCGCTGATGAGAGTGATGTTAACTGTGAAAGCTTACACTGTGATGTACCTGAGAGAAAACAGAGATGACCATCTGATTTTCACCAGTAAGAACAAAGTATTTTAAAGTTTGTTGTTTTACAGAACATCACAGTTAGGACTATATATGACATGATAATAAGGCCTGAAGTTAGGAAGAACATTTTAAAGGAAAATATAATTATATTTTCATGATTTTTTCATGATTTTTTCATAATGATTTTTTATTTGTTATTGTCCAGCAGTAATAGATTTCTAAGCCAATTAAAAGTTAGAAATTTGAGAAGAATTTAAGTTGCCTATTGTATCCACTACCAGTCAACAGTTTTTGAACAGTAAGCTTGTTAATATTTTTTATAGAAGTCTCTTCTGTTCACCAAATCTGCATTTATTTGATCCAAAGTTCAGCAAAACAGAAAAATTGTGAAATATTTTTACTAACCTATTCATATTAACAGTTTTTTATTTGGATATATTTCAAAATGTAATTTGTTGAAATTTCAAAGTTGAATTTTAGGCATCAATACTCCAGTCAGACAATCCTTCAGAAATAATAAAAAAAAATAAGGTTTCTTTGATGAATAGAAAGTTCAGAAGAACAGCATTTATTTTGAAATAGAAATCTGGAATAATCTGAAATAGAAAATTATGTCTTTATCATCACTTTTGATCAATTTAAAGTGAAGTGACGTGACATACAGCCAAGTATGGTGACCCATACTCTGAATTCGTGCTCTGTATTTAACCCATCCAAAGTGCACACACACCATGAACACACACACACCGAGAACACACACCCGGTGCAGTGGGCATCATTTATGCTGCGGTGCCTGGGGAGCAGTTGGGGGTTCGGTGTCTTGCTCAAGAGAACCTTAGTCATGGTGTTGCCGACCTGAGACTCGAAACCACAAAAGAGTCCTTGCTAAGTAGAAGTGTTCATTTCTATAATTTATTTTCCAAAAAACAAAAATTATATTGACTGTAAGCTTTTGAATGATATATAGTGTACAATGTTGCAAAAGCTTTTTATTTCACATAAATGCTAATTTTTGGATTCTTATATTCATCAAAGAATACTGAAAAAAATACTCATGTTTTAAATATTGATAATCAGCAAATCAGCATATTAGAATGATTTCTGAAGGATGTGACACTAAAGACTGGAGTAATGATGCTGAAAATACAGCTTTGATCACAGGAATAAATTAAAATTTAAAATACATTCAAATAGGGAACATTTTGTAAATTTTAAATATACAAATATTTCACAATATTGCTGTTTTTTGCTGTACTTTGGATCAAATAAATGCAGGCTTGGTGAGCAGAAGATACTTCTTTAAAAACATAAAAAATATTACTGTTCAAAAACTGTTGATTGGTAAGCTATATAGATTAAAGAAATTTTATATAGCCTACATATATATATATATATATATATATATATATATATATATAATTTCTGTCCCCCTCACTTCTGAAAAGATGGCTACGCCCCTGGATTTTTTCCTTCTCAAACCTTGTCTGTGGTGTAAAAACACTCTTAGCCAAACAGGGTGCATCTCTTCCCACTTTGATAATTACTGTAGTTACCATGTTCTGAACATCAGATCCTTTCTTTTCTCCCCAGATGTAATCTATATATATATAGGTGGTTGAATAAAAATATTTGGACATTATTTATAAAAATTACCTCAACTTAGCACCAGCAAGCTTGTTAGCTAGACTAACAATAGTTAGCTAACAATATTTACTTATTTTCAGTACGGTTATGAATAAACATTCATGTCTGTCTACTCGTCTAGTTAATCCAAACGTTACTGTTGATAAACAATATAAAAACAGACGTCACATAGGGATGGTAGCATTTTAATAAAACTGTTAACATTACGGCAGCGGGGAATTTGAACGTGCATGAGTTATTGTATTTAATCTGTGTAATTTTATTGTTTTTTTTTTTTGTTTTTTTTTTAATTATTATTATTATTATTATTTTTTTTTTTTTTACCTAAAATTGATGTGTCTGCATCGTCTGCACTCGAGCATTTCAGTGGGCTTAAATAGATCACTCTTTACAATGGATTTAGTTCTATTTTGAAAAGACTCAGTTCGTTCATGATGAATCAGACACCGCTTCTGCGTGTCGGAGCACGTGATATATTATAGGGAGTAACGATATGTTTTATGAAATGTAGTGAAGTTAAAAGTACAATTTTATGCTTTGGAATGTAGTGAAGTAAAAGTAAAAGTTACTCAAAATAAAACTACTCCAGTAAAGTACAGATACTTGAAAAATTTACTTAAGTAGAGTAACGAAGTAAAGCTACTTCGTTACTGTCCACCACTATATATACGTATATATATGTTAAAAAGAGGGAAGTTCATTCAATATAAGTTTCTTCACAGATACTACCAAACTCCAGTAAGACATGGATGGAATTGATGGAACTACAGGATGGAATTGATGAATTTGTGCTGGAAGTGCCAGTTGGAAAAATAACCTTTTTACATTGGATTTGGGAATGTAGCCTTAAACCATTCTGAAAACAAGTTATAGATGTCGTAAGTTGCTGGAATGGTTCCACAATATCTCTTACACAACAACTGTGTTTATTAGATGACAAGCCTCAATCACCAAGTGTTTACACCGGAAGACAGTGAAAGCACCAGAACTCAAAGACAGACAGAAATGGCTTCTTACGAAATCTATGCTTAATAGAGTAAATGGTTTCAAAGAGGATGGGTTTTCACTTTGGGAAGAGTTCTGGACATATTTTACAGTTACGACTCAGAACGTATAGATTGAAACTTGGTGATATGTCTTGATTTGTACTTTCTTTAATGTTTCAAGTGCCTGTAGAACTCCAGAGGTCTGTAACCCTGTATTAGTATTAGTATTAGTATTAGTATTAGTATTAGTATGAGTATTGTGATATTGTACTTTTGTTATCCATTCACCTTCCAAAAAAAAAAAAAAATCATCTGTGCTCATCTATTGGAATGATCCTGCAATTTTTGTAATGCATTTAATAATTGTAAACTTCGTACAAAACAGAAATTAAAATAATAAAATAAAATAAAATAATTATGATTTATTATGATTATTATTTTATATGATATTATTTAAAGTATTCATTTACTTTGTAATTTGGTTCAAAATCAATAATTTCAGTTAATTATCTTCTCTTTATTTCATTGCTGTGTTCATGTGGCAAATGGCAAAATTATGGCTTTCATAACAAGACACTGGATAAATTAAATGAATAAAAAAGTAATCCTGCATTTTGTTATTCATTTTATAATAATAAACACACTGGGTCAACTAATTGTAAGTGATGGATTAAATTATAAATAAATAAATAAATATTTTTACTTGGGTCAGTATCCATAATCGTAGTTCATGTTCTGCCCTTTATCCCCCTTATTACAGTGTTATACGTGCTAAATGTGCCCATACAACAATGAATCATAAACTAAGTAAATAGTCTAGCTGCTCTAAGGTGTATAATGCCTGCTCACAGTCAAATAAAGATGCTTCACTGGATGGAATAATTACTGCAAAACAAAAGGGCTGGAGACGTTTGATGTGCTGCCCTCAAGATGTGATTCTGAGCTGCAGCCCAGCAGTATTGATCTGAACGACTGGCAGTTGTGCAGTCATGACACAATGCTTTTCTTTCAAACAAGGATGCAGTGTGTTTGCTTGTTAAAATCTTTCAGACAGAAGCTTCAGTCAAAAAAAAAAAAAAAACCTTTTTTTTTGTTATTTTTTGCTGAAGTCACTGTTTTAGGAGAGACTAACAAAAATATAAAAATTGAATGAATGAATGAATGAATGGATGATTAAGTTGACGACTATATTCATTTTTGCCAATGTTTTTTATAATTTGTCTGAAAAATTTAGTACTGTACAAACCAAACAAACAACTGAAACAGACTCCCACGTGAATTTAAAAGTGAACTTGACAACTTGCGGTGGTACGAAAGGTGTTTTTAGTGCAAAAAAAAAACATATTAGTGAAAATGAGGGGGAAAGGAAATCAACCGGGGTAATATATATATATTTTTTTTAGAGGTGTACGCAGTGGCTTTAGATGAGTGTGGACTCTGAGTGAAACTCCCAAACTCTCTCATCAGCTCTAGGGCAGCTGGATCAGTTCTCATCGTATTATACCCTGCATTAGCTGCCAGAGTTAACTGATCGCTAATGGCAAGTCTCTGTTGCACTCTCACCCTACCCACCCTTCACTAGGCTATTAGCAGCACGACCAAACCCTACTGCTGGGCAAGAGAGGTAGAAAACAACAGCAAGGCTATTACAGTCTACTTAAACTTGGTCTGTGCCCTTCATCAACACCAACTGAGCTGACAGTGACTACACAAAGGTCTGAAAAGAGAGGGCTGTATGGCGGGGGAGAGAATGAGAGGAGAAAATGGAGGTCATCCAAGCCGTCTCAAACGGTGGTAATGTTTCTTTATCGGAGATTTGCTGTTTAATTAATGAGAGCCCGAGGCAAGTTCAAACCTCAGCACCAAGAGGGAAGCACCGAACTAAACAAATGAAAGCAAATTACCAGAAATGTGCCAAGAAGAATGAAAGATGGAAAGCTAGTAGCAGCTGGTTGGAATAGCGTTCCAACAATGCTGAGAGATGTTAACACTGTTGCTTTGTTTCAGTGATATGGATGCTACTCTATTATACAAAATATGTGTCAATATAAAACAGGCCAACACGAATTGTGATTTACTTATTCTAGTGGTTACTGTAAATATTAAATATTATATTAGGATGCATTATTCAAACAGCAGCACCCCACAGCAATACACAGATTTAATTAAAGCAAAAGTTAACTTGAAAATACTGCCATTTACTTTCCCTTGAGTCATTCTATGTGAGCCATTCATTTAAATAAATAATCACTATTGGAATAGTTTTAAGTTTGTGTTTATTTATGTATGCATGTACGTATGTATGTATGTATGTATTTATAATAAAATAAAATAAAATAAAATAAATAAATCTCATTTGTCAAAAAATAGTCAGAATTCCAGAATAGCATCTCAGTATAATAATAATAATAAAAAAAGAAAACAGTGTGAAGGATCATAAGATCTGTGGCAAATTTATAATGCTTCCAAATAAGACAAGACTGTGAAATTTTAATGAGAGTCTAAAGAAACAAAATATGGCTATGTTATGAATAGTTGAGCAAGTATCAGTCATTTGCTGGGTTTCACAGCAAACATATTTGCTGTAACAAAGTCAGTGGTAAGCGTGAATGAACGGTATCAGTGGCACATTTGTTAATATATATACTGTGTGTGTGTGTGTATAGTTCTATTATATGAAATACATAAAAATTCCCAAAAAATAAGTACAATGTATTGTGGATATATTGTATTGCAAAATATTTTTGCTGCTATTGAGGTGGGACACGGGTAAGGTTAGGGACAGGTTTGGTGGTATGGGAAGGTTTAAGAGTGAAACCTAAAAAAAAAAAAAAAAAAAAAAAAATCACACATTCACTTTTAAAATCTGGTTAGTAACATTGTTAATTGAATTAAATCTATAATATCATAATCTTCCCACCCTCATATTACTCCAACATATACTAGAAGAAAGTATTGTGAAAATGTTAAAGCCATTATTTTCCAAACAATAAATAATACATTAATAATGATAAACAATATGCACTTTTCAAGTCCTGAAAGTTGCTTTAGCATTTTTCAAATATTCAGTAACCTCTTTAACAAATCATGAGCATTATTAGTGTTATCTAACAACATACAGGAAATACATTTATAGAAAGAGAGATTTTTTGTAACAAATCAGCAAAATGAGCATAAAATCTCTAAAGTCCTTTAAAAGGATAAAATATATTTAGAAAAATGGCCAGATTGTTTAATTAGTAACAATCATTATTATTATTTTTATTTTTTCGTTGTTGTTCTGCAGAAGAAAGAAATGCATGCAGCTTTGGAACAACATGACGGTGAGAAAGGTGATGTACCCCATTAAAGAAAGAAATTAAAAAATTCCCAGATAAATGATCATGACTAAGAAATGCATTAGTAAGCTCTAGTAACACATAAATATTTTATCCTAAGAATTAGAACTACTTAACCAGACATTTCACTCAAAGTAGCATGGATCAGGTATAATTTGCTATTAGCATCAAATCACTTAAAATAATTTAGAAATAATTGAACAGGACTTTCTGCATTCTTTAACATTTGCTTCAAGGCTAAATTGCATTTCATTACTTTGCCATTTAACTGAAGCTTTTATGTAAAGCCACTTAAAATAAATAAATAAATAAATCCACTAGACCCAGGGTAGGCAAGTTCGGTCCTAGAGAGCCGCAGACCTGCAGAGTTCAGCTTCAACCTTAATCAAACACACCTGAAAAAGCGTATCAATCCACTCAGGATTACTACGGTACAAGCAGGTGAGGGGTTTTTTCAGGGGTTGGAGCTGAACTGTGCAGGACTGCGGCTCTCTAGGACCGAACTTGCCTACCCCTGCACTAGACCAACCCCAGGTAAAGTGCACCGCCTAGGGGCAAAATGGTGATTGTTCATAAATGTTTATTGGTTTGTAAATACATCTTTTTTTGCCTCCATTGAGATTCTAAAATCCTGAGTGTGCGTGAGGGGGTCACTGCAAATATATGTGACAAATGCATTTTTAACACACACACACACACACACACACACACACACACACACACACACACACACACACACACACACACACAGATACAAATCTTGGGCTTAAAAATATAGTATATATATTAGCTTATTAAAAGTCTCCTCTCTCAAGTGTAACTTTGAAGGTGGTCTGTTCAACTCTTGCTGAGGAACCTGTGAGAAAGTATATCAACAGGATGCAATTGAACTCTCTGTGAGACCATATTATAAGACATTAGCCTTTAATAGACTCTATTAAGTGGGGAAGTCGTGGCCTAATGGTTAGAGAGTCGGACTCCCAATCGAAAGGTTGTGAGTTCGAGTCCCGGGCCGGCAGGAATTGTGGGTGGGGGGAGTGCATGTACAGTTCTCTCTCCACCTTCAATACCACGACTTAGGTGCCATTGAGCAAGGCATCGAACCCCCAACTGCTCCCCGGGCGCCGCAGCATAAATGGCTGCCCACTGCTCCGGGTGTGTGCTCACAGTGTGTGTGTGTGTGTGTGTTCACTGCTCTGTGTGTGTGCACTTCGGATGGGTTAAACGCAGAGCACAAATTCTGAGTATGGGTCACCATACTTGGCTGAATGTCACTTCACTTTAATTAAGTCATTACATGTTCCATTTACTTTAACTGCGTAATTCTTAACCCTAAGAGGAACAGAGAGATGATAGAAGGTGAGGTAGAGATAAGGGAGTGAGAAACTGGACAAACATTCGTTTACAAAAATTCCATACCCCAAGGACGACATAAAGCTGGCTCATTACTCATTATGTAGGCTCGTTTCAATTAACAGTTAAAGTCAGTGATAATGAGCACACTTCGATAAAACAATAATTAGGAAAAAGTGAACTTGATTTATATATTTCCTGCTTCCGATTTACAAATTAATGAGGTCGAAAGCGAAGTAAAACATGTAAAGCATGTAATAAGCCATTAATCCCAACAAAATGTTAAAGGAATGTTAATGCACGCAGGTCGGTTGGGAATGCTGGATTCTGTCTGAAGACAACAACCAGAAATTCATAGTGAGAGAGAAGCAAAGAGATGAGAGAATGAAAGAGTTGTGATGAGTGTGCGATTATCTTCAGATTTTCACTATGGCATTCATCAAACCGTCTGCTCTCTACTGTGAAAAAGACTGCAGACTGGGATGAAATTACAACAATGCCCTTTATCTTTATAACAGAACAGAGAGCGAATATGTGGATTTATTGGTAATATTTTGAAGTATTGTTTGTTTAAATGAGGCTAATAAAGGCCAAGGACCCTCAGTTAACAGAGAAACAAAGCATAGTATTTAATGAAGTACAGTGTAGATTCTTTGCATATTGGGTGCTTTACAAAAACTATTATTTCAGCTTTTGCTTCAGTGTGCCAGTAGACATTCTGTTGGCAAATACTGTAATAATCCAGTCAGATTGTTGTGCAAGGAGTCTAACAACAGATGCTATGACCCACAAAGAAATCTGATCTCAGCATCATCCAGTCAGTCTGGGATTACATGAAGAAACAATAGCAACTGGGATTTAAGACTACATTCATAGAATAACAGTGGCAACTAATAATAATAATAATAATAATAATAATAATAATACATCTATTTTTATTCCTGTAATGGCTTAATTTTCATCAGAAATTACTCCAGTCTTCAGTGTCACGTGATCTTTGATTCAGGTTCAATAAACATGTCTTATTTTTATTAATTTTGAAAATAATTTCTGCTGCTTAATAGTTTTTTGCAAACTTTCATATATTACCACTTGGGTAAGATTTTGGGAATTATTGCTTTTATTAGTCAATGACACACTCAAGATTTCTGTTTTAGATTATTGTTTACTTGTTCAATTTACTCAATTTTTTGACCGTAATTATATATATATATATATATATATATATATATATATATATATATATATATATATATATATATATATATATATATATATATATATATATATATGTATATATATATGTGTGTGTGTGTGTGTGTGTGTGTGAAAGTATCCTTACTTTAATCTTTACTTTTAATCTTTTAACAGTACTGTATATTGCAAGTGGGTGGAAATACTGATCTAAAAATAATTGTTTCTACTGTCACACCAAAGCAGAAGTTATATATATAAAAAAATAAAAAAATAAAAATCATCTAAAAACAAATGTTTTTGAGAAGTATCTAATGTGCTTCAGACTTTCGCACAGTTCTGTATGTGGGTGGAAGTATGAAACTTAGCTCTAGCTTTTGATGAAGTCAAATATACACGTATATATACAATGTGATCAAACAATCACTGGCAGACCCCTGCAGTACCGCTTCTGACCTGACTATGAGTGCTTTATAACATCTGTAGAAACTTTACTGCTGCTTTTGAATGGCTATAAATGGAAAAACAAGTTCCCCATAAGTAGTGTTGTTTCAGTATTGACCAGTAGGGGCTAATCGGACCTTGCTAACTAGCCAAACCTTGACCTCTTAATGGTTCAAATCCTAATAATGTTTGCCATTAAGATAAGAAATGGAACTAAAAAGGGTCAACACTACCAGTGAAGGTATCCCTTCTTTAACCCAATAATTTCCCCAATTTTTCTAATGAAAGTAGATTTGATCCTGGTGCATTAGCATTAAGTGAGTTCATAAGTGATTGGAAAGCACCCAGCAGTGCTCCATCAAACCAAACTGAGCGGTAAAAGCTCTCGGTTCCCCTCAGTAACCTGCCTACTTGGACTTAAAGTGACTCCATCCATCATGGAACTACACAATTTCCTATAGTGATAATGTCTGTGTTTGGGGGAGTGAGAAGCATCGCAATGTGTTAGTGACCTATTGGACATCCAATCAGATATTGACTAATGCAGACGGAAGAGATTAGATCAATATGATTGGCTGATCCACCGGTGATGGATTGGGCATGAAGAGAGGTCATGTCCCCTTTCTCATAACAGAGTGCGAATAGGACAGTTTGTCACTGAATATTGAGGATATAATGTTTCTATGGACAATTAGGAAGTGGACATTCATTAAGTTCATGTTTTATGACTTTCCTCTATCCTTCTGTGTCTCTTCCCATTCTTTTTATCATGTTCTACGATCTTTCCATCCTCTGTAGTTCAAATAGTACTGCCAGGATTTACTAAAGAAAAGCAGTGAAGAATTAGCGCTGAAAATGCTTGGACAGTTATTTTTTAACTTCAGACGCAACATTTTAGAGCGTATTAAAATGAATCATGCAACACAATTTACTAACGTTTGCGATTATCAAATTATTGGTTTTTGCACCATTATTTAATGGCAAAAAAAAAACTATTCTTCGCTTGTTTCATAAGTACAGTAGATCACCTGCTCCTGATGATCATCGGCTCTGCTTATTTGCAACTCCGCTAATTTGCACTGTGCTTGGTATATTGCATTGGTTGATATGTAAACGAGATGTTGCGTCTTTGTTCTTTAATTTGAAAATTAAAAATGAAACAGAAATGTCCAAGCCCATCGACATTATTTTAACCCTAAAAGGGTTAGTAAATCTGGCCTTTAGTGTGAATCACACACTGAATGAAAATGTGATACTTAAGGTTAGCATGTCTTACTTCAGGTCTTGGAATGGTTCAGCTCGAACGTGTGGTGTTTCCAAAGAATGACTGAACACAACTCCCTCGTTGCCTAGACAGAAAAAAACAAAGAGAAAACACAAAGAGTGACACGTTATATACTTAAATAAAAAAAAGAAAGTGTTGGAATAACTTTCATGTTGTATACTTTCTATTTCAAATAAAGCTTGACAGCAATTTTGACTTGTAATAACATTTCACATTATTGCTGTTTTTACTAGGCTACTTTTGATCAAAAATATCAACCTCAAACACTGGCTTATCAAATAATTTTTATCCTCTACCTGATGCTGTGTTACACGTTATATACCACTAATAAAGGAACTAGGCAAAGGTGTGAAACATCAAGTGATAAATTTTAAGCACCGCAGACCAGTAGACTTTTCCCTTTATTTCTGGAGTGTTTGAAATGTCCCCCATTTCACTGCATCATTTTTCTTGAAAATGTGCTTGTTAAGTGAGTATAAAAGTAAACTATGCTTCCATACTTGCTTTCTTTGTGCCTTCTGTCCTAGTTTGTTTTATTCCTCTTCATTCTCCCCACAATCATGTTCAGAACAGTTTAAAGAAATAGTTCATTTAAAATCAAACTTCTGTCATTAATTTATTCATATTCATATTATTTTAACCATAAAAAGGGCAACGTATCCTGGGGAATACAAACATTTGAAAAGCTGTGAGGAGAAGCGGCGAAAGCGTAGGTCTCATTTCTTGGTTTCATTGTGAAAGGGTGTTTGTTGTGAATATTTAGATGAGGTGACTTTTGTTTCTCCGTTCTTTGTGTAGCTCACAGGCAACATTTAAAACTGCATGCCTGACTGCAGTATGGGAAATCAACTCACCCTCCAATAAAAGTTGATCTAGTAAAAATATTTACACTTGTTGGAAGGGTATTACCTGTTTAAAAAGCTGTTGTTCAGCATTAGCTTATTAGGTTAATATTGAAATTGAATACATTAAATGATAATCTTTTTTTTGTAATCTGACAATGTACATATCGTTGGAAAGGTCTGACAGTCAAGATTCCATATTTGGTGACTGTTTTGTAATAGAAGTCATATTGTGAAAGAAAATTATTGATTTGTGACAGAAAAGTCCATTATAATACTTCAATAGAGTTTGGGTGTCACCCAGTGGTTGTTTTTGGTATAGTGCCCAACCAAAATCTCACAGGAACCACATTTTTTGTGTGATATCAACTTCAAATTTGGAACATAAATCAGTTAGACGTATGGCTTTGATTTTATAGCAATTTTAGAATGCAACATATTTTATAAAATATTTATTTTATATAAAATAAAAACAATTAGTAAACTGCATTACCTTTACTTTATATTTAAATTCTTTTTTTATGCTTACACTTCAGCAATAATCTATGTGTCTTCTTCAAAAAGAGACCAACCTTAGGTCTGTACTCAAAAGCATTTAGAAATTACAACCATGTGTTGTAATTTTCTGTTTCCACTGAATTACAGAAAATTACAACCATGTGTTGTAAGTGTTCTGTTTACATTGAATTTATAACCCCAAAGGAGCAACGTATCCTGTGGGATACAAACATTAAAATCAAATGAAAGACTCAAGTTGAAAAAAATAAATAAATAAATCATGAAATTGTATTATTTGAGTCTCAATAAGTCACTCGGGATTCGGGAGGACGATGGCGGAGCAGGGGACTTGGGAGGCCATGGCCCCAGCCCTTCCCTCGGTCTCTATGGCTGGAGCCTCCGAGGCCACGACCCAAGTCCCTGCTTCAGCCTCTATGGCTGGAGCCTCTACGGGGGATCAAGAGCCATCCCTGGGCTTGACTCGGGAGCAGGAGCCCATCCTGTTCTTGACTCAGGAACAGGAGCCCCTCCTGGGCTTAACTGTGGATCGGGAGCCCTCTGTGGGCTATGCTCTGGGGCTGGAGCTGACATTGGAGCAAGCTCTGGAGAAGCAAGCACTTGAGGGCGATCTGGAAGGCACTTTTGAGGAGCGGGCACTGGAGGGTGCTCTGGAAGGAGCTTACAAGGAGTGGCCACTGGAGTGAGCTTTGGGGCTAGCAGGCTTGCGGCATTAATGTTCATTGGCCTTGCAATATTAATATTCATTGGGCTTCCCATATTAATGTTCTTTTGGCTTGCCACATCAATGTCCTTTTGCTTGCCACATTAACGTCTTTTTTTGGCGGGCTTAGTTGAGCCGCGGATGGCGGCGTGCTTGACTTGGGGACGGCAGGGAGAGGGGTTCCGGATCGGGACCGAAGAATCTCCAGAAACCAGATGACTGTCTCCTTCCAGTCGAGGTCGGTAGTGTCTGGGAGCTCCGTGGGATGATGGAACAACATCACAATGGTTTTCTCCTCGAGGGAGCTGGCGAGGGTGAGCGGCACAAACGCCCTCACATAGATGACCGGGTTATCATTTATCGGGGAATCATTGCTCATTCATCCATATTTCACAACGCAAAAAGGAAAATAAAAGATTTTTTAAAACAAAACAAAAAACAGGAAAAGCTGCGCCGCTTAGAGTTCCTTGGTTGGCTGTTCTATTAAATTACACAGGGATCGAGAAGCAAGGAGACGCAGAAGATGTTGGAGATTTCTTCAACATGGAATTTTAATTCAAAGACGTGGAAAACACAGAAACTCAGAAAACATTTAACAGATGACGGCAAACTCAAAACAGGGAACACTTTAAATACATGACTTGATAAGGGGAGGATGAGGAATACCTGGGACTAATGAAACAACACAAAACACGGAAGTCTAACAATGTGAAATATTAATTGTCTGATGTCTCGTTATGGGTTTGCCCTTTTTAGGGTTAAACACACATTACTTTCTTTCTTATATAGAACACAAACCCCCAAAAAAGTTTTAAAGAATATTTACAATAAATTCACATACATTTCCTTTAAGAAACCAAATAATTTAGTTTTCAAATGACATGATGATGAATAAACAATGGCAGAATTTTTTTTTTTAGTTAATTAACACTTTACTCTTTCTCTCTCTACATTCTCTTTCTCTCCCCAGGGCAGTTCTTGTTTCTGACACATTTTAGCCTTTCGGTCTTACCACTTGAAGAACCACTGTGTTCCATTTATACATGCTCTGTCTATCTTTCTCTCTCTACCACTATTTCTCTCCCTTGATCCCTCTCTCTACCCATGACTTTTTGTGAAAAAAAGGTAATGGACAGATCTGCCCAATTACTGAGCACGTGCCCTCTTTGTCCCTGACCTCTAACTATTCCATTTGACCTCTCAGCATGCACTGTTTCAGGCAGAGACAGAAGAAAGAAAGAGTGTGTGAGAGAGAGGTCTGCATGAGCGAAATCTATTTGAGACTATATATTTGCATTTCAATACAAGGGAAGGTTACTAGTACATATGGTGCATGCAAATATTTGACTCTTGAAGAAGCTGGCTCAAAAAATGGAAGCTGTATAAAATATAATATACCTATATATACATACGTACATATACACACATGTTTTTTCCATTAAATAAAAAAAGTTCTCTAATACAAATTACACAAAGGCTGAATACTTCTGCAGGTCACATCATTACACCACAAGTTTGGGTGAGTACAGGTAGTGAACCAATATTTCATGAGATTTGTTAAAAACACTGAATCTTTCAAGAACAAAATAATTATTTTGAGTGAGTCTTTAGATTCTCTACTTAACTAATTCATTTTAAACACTGATTCATTACTAACAATGTAGTCACTACTGTGTGTTTCTCTGAAACTCATGGGGTGAAACAAATTCAGTTTGGCTTTATTTTGAACTATTTTCATTGTCAGAGCAAAAAAAATAAAGAAATAAAATAAAATAAAAAACTATAAACTGGAAATATTGAGTCTGAAATGTCAATTTTAATGGATTGTTTATATGCAGTGCATCAATCTGAATTAATCCAATTTGTTTTCTGATTCTGAAACTTTATATGAACCCTAAACTTTACTGTCTGGCCCACATTTTAATTTGCATTACAACCAAGTTTGTTCATGTTTACAATTTCCTACTGATCAGATAAATTCAGGTCTACAATCCAATGGAAATTTAATCAGATCAAGCTTGATCAAGTCATTCAAAGTCTTTAAAATTGATCCAATTTGGTTGCATATAAATGTATGTACTGTTTTCCTTTTTTATTTCTGAACTGTTATATAAAAGCAATATCACACATTTGGAATGACTCATCTCTTTCTCTCTTTCTATCACCTACTTCTCTGCAGGTTTAGTGGACTAATGACGCTTGACTGTATTCCTTGACAACTGCAATGTTCTCCTTGCACATCAGGCAGGTCCCATTAAGAGAACAAAAATGGCCTGGCTCTGATGTAACAGTCAGAATTACTTAAATTAAGAACTAAATGCATAGAAATTGATTCATACAAAGCTATTTTATTTAAAATCATTTTATTGCAGATGGATGGGAAAAAAAAGAGCTGGGCTTTCTGCAGTGTGTCAAAAACAGTAAAGTGTGTCCATCAACTGAAAGCAGATTGTCGTAATGCTGCAGACAGCTCATTTGATTATAATGTGATTGAGCTTGTTTTACATGTCAGGCATCTGGTGGAGATATGCATATCCAAACTTTGCTTACAGAAACAAGCAAGAAGGCATTGTTTCTTTTTATAGATGTGTGATTATATGTGTATTTTAGGCCTGTAATAAATCATCTGGAGAAAAAAAATATTGTATATAAGGCTACTAACCATCCCTACAATAACTACTGTACTGTCTAAACAGTATCAGGGCTGCTGCTGGCCAAAAGGGTGCCCTAAGCAGGATTGTATTGTTGTGCCCCCTTCCTCAATTATATATAAAAATAAATAAATAAATAAAATAAAGTGATTAAAGAAATGAATACATTGTATTATTTACAAATTACAATTGTAGCTCTCAACATTTACTGGCTATGACTTTATTATGACGTATTTATTTTATAGTCTCAAGCATTCAGAAATAATGCGAAAGAAAATGAAGTAGTTTTACTATGATAAAACCATGGTTTATTTTTGAAAGGGTTGTGATGTCCACATGTTTTTTGTTAAAGAAATTATGGAGGCTGTGTCATCTATAACAAAAAGGTGTCCAAAAATAAAAGATTAAGTGAAAATGTGAATTAAATGTTTGGCCAATAGCCTAAACAAGGATTTGATGGATTTTGATGATTTTTGAGGATTTGCAGTTACCATGGCTACAAGAACGATTATTTATTTGTGTTATTCATGTTAAAACCATGGCTAATTTTCGTAAGGGAACCTGGAAACTCAGAGAGAATATTAGATGTATCGGTGGTGGTGAAATTATTTCCGAAATTAAAAGTTATTATTAATGTCAAAAAAAAAGAAAAAAGAAAAAAAGTGATACACAGGCCTCATTTAAACCTAAATGATTTACAATTTATATTAATAAATATAAAAAAATTATAAGGTGTGCATTGTAGTTGACACCTAAATGAACACATTACAGTTGTTTTTATTACTGTATTTCCCTTCAAATGCTATTGAGCTTCAAATTTGCATTTGAGCCCCACAAGTTGCATAATTTACATATGATTTACAGTTTATTTTAAAAAGTATAAAAAATGTATAAGGTGTGCATTATAGTTTACACCTAGATGAACAATTACAGTTGTTTTTTATGAATGTAAGTCATTCTCCTCAAATGCTATTGATGTTAGAAAAATGTGTATACCAATATTGCATGTAACTTTAGAGACGGTCCCTAAATTTGCAAACATCTAATGCCCAATGTCAAGCCAACTTTATGCCTTTTTGTTTTTTGTTTTTTTCTCGTTTCTTTCAATTTCTTTTCTCTGCGCCGGATTAGTAATGTCTTTTAACAGGGCATATATGTCCATCCATCAATTATGAACATTCAGCCGCAAACATAAGGTGCGAGCGATGAGGGAATGGTGCGTTTTTTAAATATTTTTTTATTTTTATTTTGAGCAACTGGGATGGTGCCCCCTTGGGATTTCGTGCCCTATACAAACTGCGTACTCTGTGTACAGGTAGTGGCGGTACTGAACAGTATTAGTGAAAATTTATGTATGGGCCACTTAAGGGACTGTATGAAACTACCTACCCTAAGGAAGGTACACACTGAGACCCATAGTTTATAAGTTTTTGTGTCATGTTTGAATGGATGAATATGTGTTTTTGCACGTTATACCTGTGACCCTCAGTTTATCTGTGCCAATACTGATCTCCTCTTCATCAGCAGAGAAGAGAACTCTCTCCCCATCACTACTTCTCACCTCGAACCGCTGACACTGGGCTTCTACCCTCTCAGAGCCTACAGAAAGAGAGAACAAAAGAATAAGGCTTGAGAAACAAGATCATTACAGATATTTTCACCTTTGCAGTCCACATATTAATAATAATAATACAAAAATGAACAATGTATTATTATACTTTATTCAGTATTATGTGCATACAGATAACCTCATTTAATTACATTTGATTTTCATTTATATTTCTGCCTTAGAGGACAGCTGACAATATTGACAAAAAGTAAGCTCACTAGGCTGAGTTAATATTAGAACAGCTGCTCATTGTTTCTAGGGTGTTAGACTTACTACAGTGTCAAATTATAGAAGTGTTTGTATGCTTAATTAATATGCTTAATTAATAAATGTCTTAGAAAAAAAAAAAAAAAGAAAAACCAGATAAACAACCTTAAATCTTGCAAAAAAAAAAAAAATCACTAGAACGTGATCTGGAGAATAATGTCAACATATTACCACAAATATCCCAAACAAAGACTGCATGATAAATCACGTGTGATTGTCATGCACATCTTGTCAGTAAAGCAGGTTCTGTGATCAATAGTATCTGTAAAGCTCCATGTGCTTTCAGATGTAAATTATTAATTATTATTAACGTGATACTGCGTAGCTTGTCAGTTTTAGTGTTGCCATCATTTAGACCCTATAATGCATAAGAATTAGAGAAGGAGCTGGATTTTTGTTTGTCTCATGCAGAGGGGTGATGTGAGAGATGAGAATGAAACTAAAACTAAAACTAAAAACTACACTGTCTCTGGAATCTCAGTAGCTTTTAATGCACTGCCCCAAACAAACACTGCAATGGCTTCACTGACTGTATTATTCATCACAGCTATCATATCTTCCATGTCTTAGGTGACCTTGGAGAGCAAACCTGGCTTTGTTTGTCTGCCTGCATTATGTGTGTGTGACAGAAAGTAAACTTCTCTCTCTTTTTTTTTCCTAAAGCCCATCTCTCCTTTCTCTGCCACCATCTATTGTCTTCCTAGCCCTCTTCATGCATTCATTACCTGTCCCCTCATTTTTTTCAGTGTTTGTACTCTAAGGTGCCCAGCCCTTTCTCCAAGGGCCTTATGGAAAAGATAGCAGTACATTAAAGTAGCCTATAACAATGCAAAATTGGGGATTTAATTTAGCCCACTTTTTCAACATGGCTTTCTTTATATTTAACTATTTACTTTTTTGGATGGTAGCCTACATGTATTCTTGATACATGGGACAACAGCATTTCCATTTTAAAATGTTAAAAAAAAAAAAAAAAAAAAAAAAAAAAAAAAAATTTATATAGCCTATATATATATATATATATATATATATATATATATATATATATATATATATATATATATATACTTTATTTGATATTAACTAATTATATCAAAAATGTGACCTGTCCTCGGACTATACCTTAATACGTCACATTTGTAAACTGTATATACCTTGAACACACCTACAAAACATATATGTCGCCTCACTTTTAAAGGCACATTAGCACTCTTCGTTCAAAAGGAAGAACCTCAATTAAATGTACTTGTTTTAAAAGGTTTCAGAGCTGTGTATCCACTATCATATATTTATGAAAAAGATCTAAAACTTAACGTGATTAACCCTCTGGAGTCTTAGGGTATTTTTGTGGCCTGCACTGAAAAAATGGCAATGGGCAGATTGTTAAATTTGCACAAATGCATTTCGTATTTCCTACATGATTATTTTTGTTTTTATTATTTTATTATTTTAGTCTTGTGCCATTCATTTAATGCTGACGAATGTTCAACCTGTTAGAAATAATCATGTTTAAATGATATAAATTTTGTTGCTGTTAACTTTTGAGAGAACTAACTGAAGAGAGAACTGAAGATGAACACCGAGCCGAGCCAGATAACGAACGAACACGCCAACTGCTGGAGCGCTTCTCGTTCTCGAGTCAAGAACCGGTTGCATCGGTTGTCGGATCACCAGTACACTGAACTGAGAATCGTTTCTGTCAGACGCGTCTGATTTTAGAATCGATGAGCTGATGATACTGCTCATGCATGTCATTTTACAAGAGGAGACAATTAAATGTGTAAACTCTCAAGACAAAACTTTTGCAAATGGTAATCTTCCAGGTCTATGGCAGTTAAAATAGCAAGTAATCCACAAATCACATGCGTGCTGGAAGCCTAGTCAGTACGAATCACGGATAGACTAAGATCTATTAAAAACATTAACTACTGTTCACTAATGAAAGCTCATAATAAGCCTTACTGTTACCATAATAATTGATCACTTTATTTTGTTAAGTTAAGAAGGAAATGTGTTCTCTAAAATCATTAACTAGCCTACCTCTGAGAAAATGTTATTGCTTTAAAACTAATGCATTTTTTTCTTATATTTTACAGATATGAGATTCATCTAGTCAAGTGCAATTTGACTTGCAAATGCTCTATAGAAGTGGTGAGTATTTTTGTCTACTGCAAGTATATTTGATTGCCTTTTTTCTATTTTCAGTATTCCTCTCTATTAGGGCTGGGTAAAAAATATAGATTTCTCGATTTTAATCAATTCTCATTTTTATGAACCAATATCGATTCTTAAATGCCAGGAATCTATTAGTCATCCTGTTTTCAGTTGAGGAATGAATGGAACATTGTAGTGCACATCCCATCCAATAACTCACAATAATCTTTGTGCTTTGTTATTATTGATATGAAACAAAGTCTCAGATTTCAAATTACGTCCGTTTTCTTACTAAATTCAAAAACATAAATACCGTTTTGGCGCTGTGGCGTGAGATCGCTCAGGCTCAGCTCATGAGAAGCACATGATCTTCTCTTCCTCAATAATACCAGTTACAGCGCGAAATAAACATGAATGAGCATTAGGGCTGTCAACTAATATTCTAAATTTGAATATATATTCAAAAAGGTGAAAATTAGAAACGAAGGTGAAAATTAGAACACTATAAAAGAATCGTGTAAAAGCAAAACCCAGTTAACCTTGAGATTATTAGTAGAACAAAATATATGGATATGAGAACATGTACAACTAATAAGTGCTGGGTGGTTTGACCAAAAATGTATATACAGTTTTATTTTTTTTTTAATTATAACGGTTTTCCAGTTTATGACGGTTTAGGTGTCTAAACAAGCAGCACGTGCTGTCAGTGATTTCAGCTACTAGAGGCCGCTCTCACACTGTATAATGAAAACAGAGCCTTCTCAGCCGTGGCAGCAACAGACCCAACCCGGGAAACTTTCATCCTCTCCAGCAGAGGAAGAAACACGGAAAACTATCAGCAGGGATTTTTGCTGATAACCGACTGTTCCACCAATCAACTATCGGTGTCGATTAATCGGCAAAACCGATAAATCGGTCGACCTCTAATCACGATGCATTGCATCCTCAATTTTCAATTTTACTTCACAAGTGATGTGTGCGCGCATGTGCGTGTGTTCACCTATTCGGGAAGTCGCAGTGACATAGTTACATTCCAGTTAAGGTTTCAAGGGAGTAAAGCCTGTTTATGCCATTAGGAAATTAAATTTGGTAAAATAAATGTTTTTAAAATAAATGTTCATATTAAAGCAGTGCTTATTCATCAGTGTATTATGTTACCATTAGAGATGCACACAAAGCTTGCATTTCCAGGTATGTCCCTCTTTGGCTGATTTATTTTCAAGATGGAGGCTCAACATGGCTTCCGCCATTAGAATGATTCACTCATATGTATTTTAAATGGCAACTTATACACTTACGAGAATACTTAATTAGTTGTTTGAACTGTATAAACATTGAGAACATATAATTTTGAAAGAACAAAGTGTTTTTGGCTAAAAAAAAATCAACTTTAACTATTACACAGTGCAGCTTTAATTACTCTTGTCTCGACTCCCTCTGCTATTGTATGCTACCACGACAAAGCACATCAGTACATTATTATTGGTTTTAGTTTATTACTGAACTGATACCAAATCGTCCTTGTCTGCATCGCGTTGCATCGTACAAAAAATATATGTCCATATGCAATAGGGGTGTCGAAATTAATTGTGAGATTATCATTCCACATCGTCACATAGCATGTTTTATTAAGTTAGGTAAAAAAAATACGAATAAAGTTTCAGAAAGCACAGATCCAACAAATCATTCTGTAATTATCCATCTGCCTGTCGTAAGGATGCTGACCACTGCACAATTGGGTATCTTTGATCTAAGTTTGTAGGACTACCATCCACAATCCTAGAACTGAGGTCTAACAGTAATCTGTAATCAGTCATCTGTCTTTCTTGGACTTGTCTGGTTCTCATTATTTACAAGTTCACATTTTTCATGATATCTACATTATTAAATGATTGAAATTGCATTTGTTTGAATATTCCCAGAGCAGTGCCCGGTGTTCTGTCAAATCTCATTTTCAGGGGCGCAACTATCCAGTGTTAGAGGGGTATGCAGCAAAACATTTTGGCGCATATAATATAAATATATATATTTATTTATTTATTATTATTATTATTATTGGGGTGGCACAGTTCAAATTTTCACAATTCGGTTTGTTTCACGGTTCAAGAGTCACATTTCGGTACAGTTCGGTATGTGCTATGTTTATGGAGAAACTATAATTAAAAAAAATATCTAACTACGAGCAACAGCAAAAATAAAGAGGTCTAGTATTAGTTTTTAGGTACAGAAATTTAATAAACTAATCAAATGTAAAACAGCATCGCATATTTGACTATAAAGATTGTTCTTTATTAAAGTTACAAAAGCTTTTTTTTTATTTTATATATTTTTTTTTGATTAAACATTTTAATTATTACAAACAAAAACATATTAAAACAAAAACACAGCACAGGAAATAATTAACATATTCATGAACATGTGGACAATTTACATACAGCATTTCATCATATAATTGTACCTAAATTTAATCCAGTTTTTGTTTATGACCGTTTAATCTTTAGACACTTAAAAATATTCTCCCATTTTTTAAACAGGAGCGATTTACCATTGTGACAATACCTCAATCTTTCTAGAGTTACAACTTCATATATCATAGATTTCCAACTCTGAGTAGAGGGGGCATCACTACCAACCCATTTGACCATTATAGCCTTTCGAGCCAACATTAGGAGAAACTGAACAATCTGTTACAAAAGCTTTTTAATCAAGAGCAGTGAGTGATTTCTTTGTTGTTGCTGTTCGATTAATATAAAAGACTGTCACTTTAAGAGAATCCACTGATACAGTGGCCTACGTTCAGCTGGCTTTGTCTGCTATAGGATACTTAGCAAGACAGGCATTTTGACATAATTTTTGTCAGAATTTGTCCATTTAAATAAAATACTTCAGAGAGAGCTTATATTTGCGCACATTCTGAGGCGCGGGTTTGCGCGCTTAGGATTAGCGCATGCACAAATCTTCCAAATGCACAAAGCCTCCTCTGCCTCTTAAATGTTTAAACTGACAAAGCTTAAATTAGTTTAGTTTAAACACAGATATCAACGTGTGCTGTTTATGTCTCATCTGTGCGTGCGCGCTATCAGCACCCGGGTGATGATGGAATAAATGACAGCTCATATTCCAGTTTTACATATTCTCTGAGCATAGACGTCTCATTTTAAATCCTACCTGTTGCCTTTCACCAGGGGCGGACTGGCCATCTGGAGCACCGGGACTTTTCCCGGTGGGCCGCTAGCCAATGTGGGCCGGCCCACCCGGTACACAAATATATATATATATATATATATATATATATATATATTTTTTTTTTTTTTTTTTTTTTTTTTAATTGACGGAAATCATAATATTACATCTCTTTTCTACGCAAATGGATGAGTGAGTCGATCGCGCAGCCAACAAGCGCGTTTTCGTCTAATTTAGAGAGAGACAGATTCATCTGGTACAGCGAATTTCTCTGAGCAGCAGGCCACTGTATACGTTCACTTAAAACATAACCGACTGTGTTTACGAGAATACTTGCAGAGACAATTATTTTGAAATAATTGTGTGTGTATTTGTTCATTCAGAAGTTACGATACCCAAAAGATGAATTAATTCTTTGTACGCGCATTGTCTGAAATGCTGCTTACAGCGCGTGCTTTGAACGAGTGCGCGCAAGCTTCGAACGCGCGCAAATTGTTTAAAAAAGTTGAATCAGCAAGATTTAGAAACAAGTGAAAACGATCAACTACGATACATTTCACCCCTCCAAGCGAGTGAACAACGCGAATTTTAAATCACTATTCACGATAGCCCGTCGGGAAGAGCAGTGATACATTTTGGAGCCCTACTGCAAAACACAATAGCCCCTGGACGTCGGGCTAGCGATTCTGCGAGCCCTGCACCTCAGATCTATCCAGTTTGTGAACCACTGGTTTCCACAATGTTTTCGTTAAACAAAATAAATGATTATTTTAAAAGATTTACTCAAGAGAATAATCTGTTCACGAATCGGATCATGAACTTATATTACCGCATATTCATGCATCTGTTAACGGAATGCAAAGTGTGAGTTCTAGGAGAATGTTTGTCTCGTGATGAACATGTATCGCTCACTAGGAGTCGCTAAATGAACTTGAATGAAAAAATGATCTTTTTTTTTTTTTTTTTTCAATGGAGGATCAGTTGCCCTATTGGTTAAAATCCCCAAACAGTATACTTAAATATCAAATAAATAAATTACATCAAAACAGGGGCGTTTGCGTTTTGATGTGGTGGGCTGCTGTGGGCCAGAAAGTCCAGGGCCACTTTTTGGTCCCAGTCCGCCCCTGCCTTTCACCAATCACTTATTTAGCTGCTGTCTCATCCATTGACATGCCATCTCCTTTTCCCTCTTTCTTTTTCTATTTTTAGCCCCCGAGAGCTTTTTTGTTTTATCCATCTTTTTCGAGTTTCAACAACAACGCACTAACGTTACTGCTGCTTACTCAGCACTCACGGCGCCTCACCCACTCGCGAGGTTCTATGTCTAAATTCTATGATGGAATATTATGAGGGCACCGGCGCCTGTTAGTCCTCTAAAATTGATATATATATATATATATATATATATATATATATATATATATAACTTTTAATATACATGTTTATTTTTTATTATTAAAAAAAAAAAATTAACCATCGCTTTGGCGGCCCCCATGGTGCGGCGCCCCTATGTGCCGCATATGGCGCATACCCACTTTTTGCGCCACTGCTCATTTTGTCTGTGCATTCTGCAGGTTGATGACGAAGCCTTCATCCAAAAATCCACAGAGGGGACCACAGTGGGAATCTACATTCTCAAATTCCGTGACAGATCAGATGACATCGGGATTGTTCTGGAAGGCCAGAACATCTTGCAAGGCTTGGACAACTTTGCGTTAGCTACGGCAATGCATTTTGGTCTTATGTATGCCTTAAATCTCAACTACCCACCTGAAATGAAAAATACATTTGAGGTACTGCAGAAGATAGTCTTCTGTTTTTTAATAACTTGATACTGTTCATTTACTTCTGTAGCACATACATAAAAATGAGTTGTACTCTTAAAAGAAATGCATGAATTTGACTTCTTATGATTTTAAAATTGAAAACAAAAATGTCACAGTATGCTTTTGACAACTTGATACTGTTCACCTTTTCCTCTACACCTGTTTGATGGTGTATTTGTGTTAATGTTTGTTTTGTTGCAGTTACTGTATGAATGGTTATTACTGTTCACCTTTTCCACGACATGTTTGACTGTGCCTTGACTGTGCCTAAAAACTAAAAATGTTAAATCACTTGAATAAGGCAATAAAACACATACAGAACATTGGGTCGAGGGACTTTTGAGAACTGGAGCTTGTAGCCTAGAATTTTTCGTTCTAAATTTCTAAATTAACTTCTATGAATCTTGATGACTTGGTTTATTACAAACACACATATTTTTTGCTTTACAAGATGGTATTGGATTGGATTGGTGTGGATTACATGGTGTTTTCATTAGCAGTTTGCACTCTCATTCAGACGGCACCCATTCAGTGCAGAGGATCCATAGGAAATGATGAAATGCTAAATGTCCCCAAGTCTGGGGGGTTAACTAGCAAGTCTGAACATATTTAATCATGTAAACAAATTCATTTCTCTTTTCAAGCTGTCTATATTTCCAGTTCTGTAGCCTGTTTTATCCCATGTCTCAAAAAGCAGAGTTGACAGTTATTTCAGTTTGGGATCTGAAGGAGCCCCAGATCAACATGTCTTTTACAGTTCTTTTACTCAGCAGGAAGTTGTTGTTCCTGCTGTGCTTATAAATCTTTTCACAGACCTAAAGAAACAAATGTAGAGCACATCTTCAGATTTTGAAGTTATATATTTTTTTCTTTTTCTTTTTTTTAATACAAAGAGATTTAGTGTAGGATTGTGCTAAATATATAAAGAAACATGCTGTTCATTAATTAATTGCTTATTCTTTCTCTTATGTTTTATTCTCTTGTAATTAGGAATATCTGTTTCATATCAGTGAAAGTCTCACATCATTTGATCGCTTTTGAGAGGAAAAAACAATAACTGAAAAAAAGCACAAATTATGTTGAATAGTGATTAAAGACGTGCTGGAGGATAAGGCAAGTCTAATTTTGATTATGCTGATGAGACCAAGAGGAGAGAATTCTAATACAGTGTTAATTTATACTCATATTTGATTAATCCTCTCTTGACCATATCACTGCACAGCGGTGGCCAGAGATTTGCTCATAGATTCACTACAGAACATGATTATTTTTAGAGAGGTTGTGACAGAGGCTCTCCACAGGATTATATAGGGACAGATTTGCTTCTTTCTTTCTTCGTTTACTATATGTTTTCATTTTCTTTCAGTCAAAAACAGCTCTTATAAATAAAGTTTTGAACTGTGAGTTTGTGTGATATCCAAAAGACCAAGATGTCTGTGAATTTAACAGATAATTAATTTACTGAATTAAAATATTAATTTCACATGGCCCAATGGGGTCACTGCACGTGGCTGTAGATTTTTTACAAATTTTTATTATTATTATTACTATTATTATTATTTTATTTTTTATTTTTTGTAAATTAGGGAGATTACATCATAAACTATGATACATTCAAAGCTTCATTGTAAAACCTCTAAAGAAGCTTTAAATGTAATTATTACATGACCAAAAAGGCATTCAGTACAGTCTTTTATGAACCACTATGGCCATTCTAATAGTTATAGAATTCCAGTAGTTATAGTGCTAAATGAGAAATGATATACAGCGGATATTAATGAACCACTCTTGAATATTAATTGATACTGATTTACCCCTCATCAAAAATTAAGATTGATGATTAAATGCTGTTTTGAGGTTGGAGGAAATGTCAGTTTTCCCTCTGAGTGAAATGGAAAGAATAAATGACCTTGTTGTGGAAAATCACATGGTGTGGTATAAATTGAAGAGCTGCTTGTTTTATTTGACAAATAATGTAAAAAAAAAAATAAAAAATAAAAAAAAATTACACAGACATTTTTTATGTTTGTCAGTTGAATTAAAAAACTAACTTGAAAGCATTTAGTGTGATCTGTCAAGGCCTTCCATGGCTTAAGATGGAAATGCATTACAAAGGTGTTCTTACAACAAGCCCAATGCTGTAGAATAGCAAGAACTCTGGTACTGCAGCTTTATAATGCATTTCCATTTCTATTATTTATCTATAAGTAATTATTATTATTATTATTATTATTATTATTGTTGTTGTTTTAGTAATTATTTATTTTAAAAAAAAATTTGAACTGAATAACCTTCATCGATAAAAAGGCAAAATAGGTGAATTTTGACTGCCTGCATTAATCAGAGTGTGTGTGCATGTGTCTGGGTGTGGTTTGTGGACAGTGTAAAGAGACAAATAATTAGAGCTGTTGTCATCATCAGCAAACGGAGCCCTGAAGACTGATGCGTGTATTTGTGAGCATTAATCTCCATATGTCCTTTAGGTACTCTCTCTCTCTCTCTCTCTCTCTCTCTCTCTCTCTTCTTGGAGAGTTTAAGCTCTCTACCTCTAAGCAGCAAAGTGGCATTGCAAATGATGATATTCATTTAAAACTAGCAATTTATTCTGGCTAAATTAAACAACATAAAACAGCACATTAAATTTCTAAACGTTCCCCTACATGCATGCACACTTTGCCAATGTATTCTTATAATGATTAATTACTTGGAACTAATCACAAATCACTGGATCTTTGGTGCTGTGAAACTTATAATTGGTGACTTGAGCACTTTGAGATGGATGTTTTTGAAATTTACAGGTATGTATATATTTAAATTGGTTCTTGTGTGCATTGCAGTGGATGTGCAGTGGATTGAAAACTTTTGAAATAATACTATGTTTAAATAAAACTGACTGAAAACAGTGGCGGGCTGGGACAGTAAATCAGGCCGGGAATTTGACTCCACCCCAGGCCACCTCTGTTGCTGCAGTCACCACCACCCAATTCTGGTGTCAACCAGACTGCTAAACTCTTTGGCTCTTTCAGTTGTTTGAATTGGGTTATACTTAAAAAATAAATCAAAAATCCTTAGACTGTGGATGGGCAAAATAATCAAAAGAAGTATCAAGAAGTATCAAGGCATTCACTGTCTCTATCATCTTTCCCTAATCCCCCTCTCTTTCACTCTGCACATCGAGTTTCTCTGCAATATGAAATAAGCAGCCATTAACTGTATGTCCCAATGATCACAGTCCTACTACTGATGACCTTATAAATTATAAAAGCACATATTTTTAAGAGTATAGCTAGCATGTTTAGTTGTGCTTATAGCTTAAACTTTACTTGAAGGTTTCCTGCTCTGACTCAAAAGCTGAACTGTCCACCCTCTCTTGTTCAAAACAGGAGCAATAGCAGCACTAGTGGTGCTACTGTTGCTTACTTCGTCACCTTCAAAATAAATAAGCATTGTACACTAGGCTACATATTGTAGGCTAGAAATGGAAAATCAATTTCTGGTCAATTTTGGCACTAAAAAAATACTGTATCTTCATATGTAAAACAGTGTGCTAGTTTGTCATTAAGATGCTCTTTTAAAACATCTATCATTATATACATTTGTAATATATATATATATATATATATATATATATATATATATATATATATATATATAAAAACGATTTGATCTATTGTAAATCACTTTGAATGAAAGCGTCCGTCTGCCAAATGATTATGTAAATATGAGGGTGGAATAGTTACACTTTTTCACATTTCAGTTTGTTTCACGGTTTCGGTACCGTTGTATGTGCTATGTTTATGGAAAAACTATACTTTCAAAAATATATATATTATTATCATATTATTAAGGCTATTCTAACTACAAGCAACAGCACAAATAAATACAATAGAGTAAAGATACAAATAAAATAAACTTACTTTCAGGGTTTTTTTTAGGTAGGTCTTGCATTAGTTTTTAGGTACAGCAATTAAAGTAATCAAATGTAATACAGCATTGCATTTTGGACTATAAATTAAAGATTATTCTTTATTATAGTAAAAAAAAAAGCTTTTTAATCAAGAGCAGTGAGTGATTTCTTTTTTTGTTGCTGTTCGATTAATATAAAGACTGTCACTTTAAGAGAATGCACTGATACAGTGTTCGTATTAGTATTGAACAAGAGTCAATGATTTGTAGAGGTTTTTTTCATCGCTGTTGTAATGTCTGGGAATCCAGAATGCATATGCATCAACAGAAATATATATTATTTGAACCCTGTTTGTTTTACGTGTAATTTAGTGTAAACCAAATTACAGATGCTTTGTCAGATTTAAGTTGAACAGCGGTCCCAGTGCGTGCCGAACCGTGTGTGGTGAACTGAACGGTTCGTTTTTTTCAGTGGACCATAGTAAATATAAACGTAATTCTGACCGACCTGCTCCCTTACTGACGTTTACGCTCCATTTTTTGCGCGATTTTCTAAGATAAAGCCTGCCTCTGGATGTTTGGTCATGTGGTGGTGTCATTTTCACTACGCGATCGCATGATTCGTACATTCATAAGACCGTCAATTAATTTGCAGTTGCATACCAGCCTATTGCACGTCAGCCTGATCGACTGCCCAGCGGCAGGCCAGAATGACCATCAGGCCACCGGGAAATGTCCGCCCCTGACTGAAAATGGTGTCCTTGTAGAGCTGAAAGGTACCAAGCCAAACACTGTCTGTGCACCTTTTAATGTCTTGTTGATTTGAAAATGAGCATATTCAACCAATGGTCCATGTTTGGTTGGTTTGTTTGATCTTGATGCTGCTGTCATGAACATTTCAGATGGTCTGTCAAGAACACCAATGGGATAGTAATTTGTAATGCCTAGTAAAAAAAAAAAAACTATAATATTTATAAAAATGTATCTATCTATCTATCTATCTATCTATCTATCTATCTATCATTTACCTGGCTAACTATTATTTAATTTCACAATCTGCAACTTTGGCTGAGTAATGGTGTAGCATAACTGGCAACATTATTAGTCACAAAAAAGTTCAGATGACAAACATCAAAGCCATTTTTTTTGGATTTCTAATCAAGCTGAACAGAGTCTGAATAGAGTACTTATTATCTCATTAATTAATTTCAGCCAATAGAAAGTAAATTCAACAGGCAGGCTGAATTTTTCATGACGACTAATTGCCTTCAAAACAAATGGAAATGCTAATTGTTAATGTTTTGGAAAGGACGGCTGTAAAGGACACTGGCAGCATCACACCTGAGTCCCACACTTCTTCCTGTTGTCCTTGTCGGCCCCCCAGAGCATCTCTCACTCATGTCCTCTCTGTCACCCGGTGCTAATGAAATCACCTCCCACTCTCTCAAAGTGGAGAAGCCATTCATTATGCAGTCCACACTTACAAAAATGAAAAGTCAATAAGACAAAAAGCAGATACTGTGTTCCCTCAATGTCCTCTCAGTTGTTTGGCCTCTGGAAGAGGTGCTCAGAGGATAGACGAGCTCACAGCTGGAGAAGGAGCGTGAGAACAGCCCATGCGCGGATTATTTTCCTGTCCCTCGTTTTCAATCATCTGTGCAGGGACCTCATGGCAAACAGCGGGGTGCCTCAGGTTAGTGGAGAAAGATGGAGGGATGGAGAGAGATAAAGGAAACAAGATCTGACAGCATAGGCTTGATACTGTATTTCATCACCGGCTCACTTCCAGCACACATCCCATCAACACCTCCAACTAAATCCTGTCGCCCAATAATTTAGCAAGGCAGTACATTCCTGCAAGAAGGTCATGAGGAGCATTATTTCATTACTGCCATTTTCCAGAAACACACAAATATGAAGGTTTACAAGGTGAGGATGTCCTCAAATGTAAATCTACAGTAGGGGATTTGTTAACCTACTTTTTGGAGTTCCAAAATTCAGAGAGTATTTAGACAGTATTTAGTCTTCACTAATTTTATTGACTCCTAGTGGGTGCATTTATGAAACATTTGTACAATATACTGTTGTATACTACTGTTTAAAAATTTGTGGTCAGTAGGATTGTTTAAAAAACAAAAAGAAATCTCTTATGCTCACCAACGTTGTGTAAAATATGTATATTATGTATTTATTTTAAGTATTTATTAAGTTTGTTAAATATGCTGATGAGAGAATTTGGGATTGCTAACATATTCATCAGAATTCAGAATTCATATGCTGATGAGAGAATTTGGGAATGCTAACATATTCATCAGAATTTAGTCAGTGAGCGCGCACACTGAACAGCTCTGCAGTGATTGATCAAAACAAAAAAAATTTTTTTTTAAATAAATAAATAAAAATAAACAAATAAATAAATGATGCAATGTAATAAAGCAGTGCCACTATAAATGAAATGCCACGATTGACAATTTAATTAATTTCACTTTTTAATTCATGTCACTTTTAATGTGACAGTCAATTCCACTAGGCCTACTACTAGAGCTGTGAATTTTGGATAGATAACGAATCGATTCGATTCATGATTCATAGGTTTTCGATTTGATTAAAGAAGGATTTTTGCAAATTCAGGATGATTCGATACTATTCACAATTCAATTTGATTCAATTCGATAGACAATTTGATTCTTTAAGTGCATTCACATGATTATTTAAATTCTTCCCCTAAATTATTTAAATGCTTAGTCAGGGGGCAAATTCCACAGCAGCCTTAATGGGTACACATTTGTACCTTGTTAGATGCTAGTTTAATGATGCTATGGCATTTTTATTATTTATTTATTTATTTACAAGGAATTATTTGCTTATTTCTTAATTAAAAAAAAAATCAAATACACTTCTTAGTTGCTTATATAGCCTGGCATGACTAAAAATCTATGAGCATGTGATCACTTACTTTTAGTGCGAAAACGTCTTTATCTCATTTCATAAAAGAAAATGCTAGTTTATAAAGTAACTATCTAACTTTTCCTCTCCTTTAGCGATTTATGATTCTTAAAGAAAATGCACCTGATGTCTCTTATTGTCTATAGCAGCAAATGCTACTTTCATCCGATCACGTTTTTATTTCAAGGTTGTTGATAATGCTGTGGTTATTTTAACAGTTTCCTTTGTACATTGGGTTCAACGACATTGTTTAAACACATTTATCTTTCAATGTAACTGTGCATCTGCTTTAGACACTTAAATTTTTGCTCCATCCATGCATTAAATGCACAGCCTTCGACTGCTCAGGTAATGTCGTCGGTTAGATGCCGAGAGCCATTGAAAAACTACACAAGATCAACCATCAGCTCCTCAAAAAATGTGTCAGTGAGACGAACAGGGCATGAGTGCATTCCTGTGATGGTCACAGGTAGTAAATAATGGAGCAAGTGAAGGAGAGATGCAAAGGCATGAACATTGTTCAAGGTCTCCATTGATTCAAGCTTTTTAGCAATTTATTTGGCATTTATTTTTGAAAGTATGTAATCGCTATAGAAATGCTTCAAGATCGATGCATATGCATCATCAGGGTTTGTAATCGATGCATTGAGAAAGTAAGTGAATCGTTACACCCGTACCTATTAGAATTAAGCTACTTAAATGAAATCGAATGTATACCTGTAGAATCGTTCACAGAAAGCACACAAGGTGTTCAACTAATAAAGATCCTCATCGCAGGCCAACAGTAGAAGTTGCAGTCTTTATGCTCTTAATGTTCTTAAATTTCCTGGTATGAATGAGAAACCGCTTCAGATGATTTGGTGAGTGCAGGGAACTGAACAAATAATCCAAAGTAATTTGCAAACCAGTTCAGACCATTTTGCAGGTTTGTTCGTTGAGGGCCTTGAACAGAATCAACTCAAAAGAGTGATTCATTATCGACTGGAGCATCATTCACAACCCTCTGGTTTTCCGGTAGTGGGCGGAGCTAATGCACAAATGGCTATTGTTCTGTCGTTTGTCTCAATAACCAGTCTGTTTGGCTGTTATCTACTTTTTTATTAACACATTCTCAACTACATGACCATTCTCTCGAGTCACTCAACTCTCGCGATCACACCCCCTCTCTGTTCTCGCTATATCACTACACTACATCCCTCCCTTTGTTAGTATTAGAGAACTTATACTAAACAAATAACAAATTACTTTTTGTTTTAATCACTTTGATACTGTTACTCTGAACACAATGTACTATTCTATTGTTTCAATCCCAACTGACTAAACAGTCAATAACATACTCAAACATTTACATAATCATGTCCTTGAAACGAGCAGGTTTCTTAATCACTCTACCACTACGGGTGGTCAAAAGCTTACTACTGCTGTCTGGTACTGTAACAGAAGAACTCTGTGGCTCTTTTGAGGAATCTGACTTGACCACTGTCTCTTGAGTTGCTTGATCACTTTGTACTTCAGCAGGCTCCATGTTAATCTCCAGCTGAACAGGAACACGACGAATGTGCTTCACATTTCTTACAATCCTAGAGCCATCCTCTACATTGACCATTTCAAAGGAATTGTCCGACGTATTCTTCAGCAGTACATAGCGAGTATCTCTATACTTAGAGTCCAGCTTGCTATCTTCCATACTCGCCACATATACAACGTCTCCTAACTTAAAGTTGTGTTCTTTGGCTCGTCTTTTCATGTCTGCGTACTGCTTCATTTTCTCATTGTAACTTTTATGATGACTTTCAATGTCTTTTGTTTCTCTTTTGTATGTTATGAGACTAGGCAACTTTGTACGCACGTCTCGTCCAAACATCAGATAAGCTGGTGTCTCACCCGATGCTCTATGTGGTGTGGATCGATAGGCAAGAAGAATCTTTGAGAGATCTTCTCTCCAATTCCTTCCCTCACTTTTAGCTGCTTTGAAGGCTTTCTTCAAGTAACGGTGAAATCTTTCTATTTTACCATTACTCTTTGGGTAGTAAGGCGAAGCCTTAATGTGCTTAACTCCACAAGTTCTCAAAAATGCTTCGAAGACCTTACCAACAAACTGCTTCCCGTTGTCAGTAACTACTTCCAAGGGGTACCCAAATCGGGCAAATATTCTCATCATTTCTTTGGAAACAGTCTCAGAAGTAATGTCAGCAATGACTACTGCTTCAGGATATGATGTGTAGTAGTCTATAACTGTGAGTATATACACATTCTGTATAGGACCCACCAAATCAACACCTATCTTAGTCCACGGTCTGGGTGGTAGTTCTAATGGATGCAGTGGTTGATCTTCATGCAAGGGTTGATTCAGAACACACGCATTACAGTTTTTGACCATTCTTTCAACATCCGTGTCCATATTAGGCCAATAGAATTTGCTTCTCAAAAATTGCTTTGTGCGAATGACACCTTGATGTGTCTCGTGTGCAATTCTCAAAGCTCGCTGAACCAGCGTGGAAGGAAGAACAATCCTATGTCCCCGCAGCAAAAGACCATCATGGGTTGACAACTCATCTGAGCAGCGTTTGTATGGATGTAAGCTTTTAGGAATTGTAGCAGGCCACTGTCCTGTCTCCACTATGGAAATCAGCTGCGTCAAGGTAGTATCTTCCATTGTAGCTCTTGAGTTCATCAAGAGTCAAAGCTTGTACATCCATCATATTTACAGACAACACTCTGTCCATATACGTGTCCACGTAACTGTTGTCCTCTGTTTCTGGTAAAGGAAGTCTAGAAAGTGAGTCTGCAACATTGTCTTTACCTGCAATGTGTTCAATCTTGTAGTCATATGGATACAATCTCAGTCCTAGTCTTTGTATTCTAGGAGGCAAAAGCTTTGACTTCTCTGGATTGAGCATATAAATGAGAGGTCGATGATCCATCTGAAGAGTAAATCTGCCTCCCCACAAATATGCTCTGAAGTGTTCCACTGCCCATACGCATCCTAGGGCTTCCCGCTCTATCTGAGAGTAACGCCTTTCAGTGGGTGTCAGAGAGCGGCTTGCATATGCTACAGGTTTCTTAGCTCCATCTTCTTGTGTCTGAAGCAAAACTGCTCCAAGTCCGACTGGACTGGCATCACTAATCACAACCGTTGGAGCTTTTATGTTAAAATATGCTAGGCATGGCTCACTAGTTAATTCTTTTTTCAGGCCTTTAAATGCATTTTCTGCCTCAGATGACCACTGCCACTCTTGACCTTGTCTGGTCAGTTTTCTGAGAGGCACAGACAGATTTGCATAATTGGGAACAAACTTCATCAAAAATCCACAAGTGCCTAAGAATGAACGTAACTGTGCAACATTTTCTGGTCTGGGAGCGTTACAAACTGCTTCAACCTTTCACGGATCTGGTTTTATTCCTTCTGCTGTGACAACATGACCCAAAATCTCAATCTGCTTAAGTCCGAAGAAACATTTTTCTTTATTCAAGGTCAGTCCTTTTTCTTGGAATCTTTGAAAAACATTTCTCAGTCTTTGCTCCAGCTCATTTTCATTTTCAGCAAACACGACCACATCATCCATGTAGCACACCACACCTGGCATCCCACATAACATGGAGTCCATGGCTTTCTGGTATGCTTCAGGAGCGCTCGACAATCCAAATGGAACCTTTCTAAAACTGTAGCATCCTCTGTGCGTAATGAATGTAGTCATTTGTCTGGATTCAGGTGCCAGATCAACTTGCCAGAAACCCTTACGGGCATCCAGTTTTGCAAACACCTTTGCTCCCTGCATTGCTTGCAGTATACTGTCTATTGTTGGTACTGGGTGTCTTTCTCTTATTACCGCTTTGTTCACTTCTCTCAGATCTACACAAAGTCTCACTTCTTTAGTGTCTTTTTTTGGAATGAGAAGAATGTTTGACACCCATTCAGATGCTTCATGCACTTCCTCTATGATGCCATCTTCAAGCATGTTGTCCAACTCTTGATTCACAGCCTCTACCATCAGGTAGGGTACTTTCCTTAAAGCTTGAGCTACAGAAGGGACTTTTTCATTCACTGATATTTTATGGCTGTAACCTTTGATTTGCCCCAGTCCGTTAAACAAAGATTGATATTCAGCCTCTAGTTTCAAAAATCTTTCTTCCGAATTGTTAATTGCAGCGACCTGGTCTGTGGTATTCAGAATCTTTAAGTCAAAGCATGACCGTCTTCCTAGCAGTGGCTCAACACTTCCTTTGATTACAAAAATGTCATCTTTCGTTACATTATCCTTCCATTGGAAATTTGCTTCAAAAAATCCCACACAGTGGAGAGGGTGCGTCTGTGCATAGGCGAAGAATTTTCTCTTTGTTTGTTTCAGTTCAACTTTTTGTGCAAACAATCTATGGTACAGTTCTTCTCCAATTAAATTTCTTCCACTTCCTGTATCTACGACCATCTTCAGCCTCTGTCCATTAACTTTTATGGTCTCTTTTCCTTCTGGATCAATTGAATACACAAATTCATCTGAATCAGAATTGTCATTTACAACTCTCACTGGTTTGTCTTTATGATCTGACTTGTCTTTGGCCTTGTATTTTTCATTTTTATACTCTTGTGAGTTGTTTTTCTTTCTGCAAACACGCGCATAATGACTGTTTTTTTGCAGTACAGGCAAGTTTCTGATTTTGCTCCACAGTCTTCTGCTTTATGTGTTGTCAGTACACATCTATAACACTTGGTGTCGCTGTTGTTCTTTTCAATTCGCCCTCTGCTGGCATTTTGTGGTTTCACTTTTGCGTTGGGAGCTCTTGTGCCCCTCGTGAAATTAACGTGACTGTCGTTTTCTTTGATATTGTTTTCTGAAAGCACTTTAGACTCTGCTTGGGCTGATTCAAAAATTCTAGCAACAGTTAATGCTCTTTCCAACGTAAGCCCTTCTTCCTGCAAGAGTTTATCTCTTAATCGTCTATGTGCACATTTCTCTACGAGTTGATCTCGTATCATATCACGTTCTAAAGCTCCAAACTCACAAGATTTGGCCAGTTCCCTCAACGCGTTCACAAATGCGTCAATCGTTTCATCCTGTAGTTTAGATCTCTGTCGGAATTTGTGTCTTTCCAGCACAACATTTTTCCGTGGTGTAAAATAAGCATCCAGTGCATTTACAGTCTCTGTATATGAATCTTTGGGACCCGGGAGATTCGCGAAAATCCTCTGCACTGGAGCACCAATACAATGCAAAAATGTAGCGCGTCTTACAGCATCGGCAGCATTGAAAGCTCCACTGGCCAACTCAAAGAAACTGTAAGAGTCTTTCTATGTTTTGTATTCTGCATACAAATCCGAAACTCCGAGGTTCAATGGAATAGGCGGCGATAACTGAGCTTGTGCGACATGTATCGGCGGTGCTCGTGCTACGGCCTCTTCGCCCTCCATGCCAGCTCTGTCAGTCCTTCAGATCTAGATGTCTTTTCCAGCAACAATTGAACGGCAATCATGATCGTTCTTTATGTATTTATCCTCGTCGCCATTTTATGTTCTGTCGTTTGTCTCAATAACCAGTCTGTTTGGCTGTTATCTACTTTTTTATTAACACATTCTCAACTACATGACCATTCTCTCGAGTCACTCAACTCTCGCGATCACACCCCCTCTCTGTTCTCGCGATATCACTACACTACAGCTATCTAGTTTTGATTTCAGCAAGTCAGTTCGAGCAAACGCATACAACCTGATTAATATTCATGAATACATCAGCTCATTAATCCTTAGTAATCCTTAGTGAGTTCTATAGTTATTATTAGTAGAATTCATATCATTATTATCTTATCAGTATTTTTGTTAGTTTTTCCCCCCACTATTTTTCCTTTTTTTTTTTTTTTTACATAAACACTGAATGACCAAATAAGCACCACTACCAGTCCAGTTAAAATGTTCAGTTAAAATGAATAACACGAGGTGGTGATGTGGTCATCGATCCGATAATTTATTTAAAGGGATTCGTCCGGTTTTTGTACTTAAATCACTATTGTGAGTAGGACTATTTCTTCGGCATTTCATCCAATACCTCTTTTGCTAGTACCAAAACGTCGTTTTAAAGCTGGTAACAGAGGCTTGAGACGTTGATAGCATTCTAATGCAGTTATTAATTAAGTTATTAGAAAGAGAGTGAGAGCGACAGAGACACAGAGAGAGAGAGAGAGAAAGAAAAAGAGAGAGAAAGAACTTGTGTGAATTACGCTAACGTACCTCTGTGTGTCTCTAAACATTCGTATGCTGCAGCATCTCTAAACAGCGCTGTTATTACATCGCTAGTTGGAAATGCCATGTGTAGCCTTTAAGTTGCTAACTGATAAAATCGTCAGGGCAGCGCTGACAACACCTTTTTGTGCAAACTGTGTGACCGTTATTAAGGTTTTACTATGCAAAGTGATATGTACAGTAGGTGGCCATCCTATCTGGGGCTTACCGCCGCGTGTAATTCAGTCGCGTGTTAAAATCATTCGCGAAACTACCGCCAGGTGGCGCAAAGGGACGGATTGCGAAATGAATGTAATTGTAAAATGAGATAAAAGAAGGAAGTAAAACAACAATAACATTATGATATAACATTGTAACATTTAAAAAAAAAACAATTTTTTTTACAATTTGTTAATTTTTTAAATGTAGGATAGTCTTAGGCTACAGTCTACTAAACAAAAATTAAAAGAAGACCTTAACACAAAGGATCATATGCATGCTATTTTTATTAAACAGTAAATAAATATAAGGCCTATATATATATATATATATATATATATATATATATATATATATATATATATATATATATATATATATAGCTATAATAGCTAAAATAAGCTAAATGTTTTAATTTCATTTTCATTTCGGTTCATTCTTGGTTTAAAAAAATCTTCAGGTTGCATATGCAGAGCGAAATGGGAACGGTCCAGCATTTTGTAATAATTAGTATTAACTCTGTTATTATACCAGCATTTTTGAATTATGCCTTTTGTGTGACCAAAAAAATTAAGTATTATTTGTTTCAGCTGTTTGAGCGTGCTAGTGCCTCGCGCACATATTCACTGGAAACAGCAGTCGTTCACCAGACATTCGGCGTGAGCACTTTGACATTGTTAAGTATGATTTTTTTTTTTTGCTCGATACTGAAACGCACACAGCCTATTTACCTCATGAATAAAAGTTAAGCTTCAAATGGGCAATATAATACAATTTATATATAAATTATAGATAAAACATTTAAAGGATAGTCTTATAGCCTATTTTTTTCCTCTCACAAACTCTGATTTATTTTTTAGCGTGTTTAAAAAAAACATGCAGCAAACGAAAATAGGTAATTGATCCGTTAAAATGAAACCTATACACGAATCATATATTTTTTTCCTCTGACAAACTTAATTTAATTTTTAGCGTGTTTAAAAAATAAAAAATAAAGAAAACATTCAGCAAATGAAAATAGGCGATTAATCCGTTAAAATGTGTTAACATTTTTTACTCTTGGTTAACAGTAGGTAATTATAATTATTTTTCCTCTTGAACAGAGCCTGGGACTAATCTAGGTTATCCATGGTTTTTTTTTTCATTGCATCTGAAAATGGCTTTGTTCATTACATTCACTTCACGTGATCTGGCGCAGATCAGCCTCCCGCGATACTCAGCTGTGGACGATTTAAAAATGTTTGAAATAAAGCAGTGGTTCTCAACTCGCAGCCCGTCACGAGTTCAAATGCGGCCTGAATCACATGCTGAATAAAAAAAAACATTTTTTTTTAATAATTTTCTAAAATTTTATTATTTACATCAATTAAAAAAAAAATATGCTAGCCTACTAATGAAATATAAGCTATATCCTAATGTTTTTATGTGATTTTTTTTTCTTCATATATTATTTTCAGACATGAGCACTGGCATAAGCATTTAACGAACACATACAAGCGCGCACTTTGGCAGAATTCAATTCAAATAGTCATCTACAGCCATTAGGTAAATTGCCTTTAAGGTAAAATTGCGCATCAGAATGGACACATTTGTTTTTTAAGGGAGAAAAAAAAAGAAATTCAAAAAATGCCAGCGAATGAACATGTACAAACTGTAAATAGTCGCAGTATCAGAATTGAAGGAGAAGTGCTGGATTTTGGTTTTTTTTTTTTTTTTTTTTGCCCCGCAACTCACTTGAAGAAGTTCAGATAAATGGAAACACCATAAACTATGTAACAATCCTTATCGTCATTGGAGAGTGTGTACCGAGGCTCATGAGCAGACGACCGCGTGGACAGGTGCGCGTGGTCAGTAGGCTTCAAAAGCAAAATTGCACATGTGCAGGCACAGTGAAGAAGCTCATTGCTAGCCTACTCGAACCTGTGCAATCCATCAGTAAAAGAATATAAAGACAGTCAGATGTGCAATAATTATGGGCAATTACAGAGCGGACCATCAGCCTGCGCATTCAGAAGTATAAATTTAAGAAGTCTGCGTCCGCACTGGCTGTGTACGCGTCCGGTATGCTCATGGAGGGCCGGCGCGTGCCTATAGGCGAACTAGGCAGCCGCCTAGGGCAGAGAGAGAGAAGGCAAGAGACAAGGCGAGAGAGAGAAAGAGAGAGAGAGAGAGAATTATTAATTTATTTGTTTGTTTCACATTAGGTAGCCTATAAATAAAATAAAAGCTATAAATAAATAAAAAAACTTTACATTTCGAATAAAAATTCCCGCACGGCAGCGCCCTATTAGTAGGTCTATATGCATGCAAAATACTTTAATGTATATTCAAAAATGTCAAACCGAATAAATTTATCTGGTCATGAGTAATCGCCTCCGTGGAAGAGCACTTTTCGCTGCTTAGAGACCATGGGCGCGTATTTGGATTTTTAGATGACATCGCATCTCTCAAAGAAAAGGAGAATAGAATAGCCTTCAGGATTGCTTATGGAGACTCGCGAGATGTTGATGGGCATGAATTGTTTGAAGAGCTGACTGCTTTGGGCAGACGCCTGATTGCTGGATCTAAACCACTGGATGCGCTTAAATTCATATGTGAAAAAGGGATGGAAAACAATTTTCCAAGTGTTTTTGTAGCATTTAGAGTGCTTCTCACTCTCCCTGTCACTGTGAGCTATGGAGAACGCCATTTCTCAAAGCTTAAACTGATAAAAATGATCTCCGAAGTACAAGTTAAACTCGAGGACGCAATCAAAGCGTTTGCCGCTGCGAAAGCCCGACGCGCACACTTCTGAAATGTAGGTGTGTGAATGTGTGTATCAGTCAAGAAAACAATCGAAAACTCCAGTTTTGTGAGCTAAAAAGTTGAGTGCACATGCTTAGTTTTATTCTGTACACTATCTATTAGCCTATAAAACAGAATTTATACTTAGCTGTTGCATTGTGTAGGCTAGCCCTTTTCACCTTTTTGCAGAATGAAAAAATTAAAAACTCTGAAAACATGCTTGCACGTTTTTATTTGAGTGTAATTTCATAGATTAAAAAAAATTGTTTACATGCCTCTTAAGGATCCCTAATTGTGAATGTGAGGGGGGCGGCACGATCGTGCTCTGCCTAGAGCGGCATTTGAACTTGCGCTGGCCCTGGGCTCATGATCAATAAGTTGTATTGGCCTCAATCTGATTCAGTAAAGTCAAACCGCAGACAGTGAAGCCTCGAGACCCGTGCGCTGTGAGGCGGGAACAGAGGATTCCGCTTGGTTTTAAAGCCTCCCGCAAACATCAACGATCACAAATAACAATGATTTTCGTAAAATAATGATTAATTATTAATTGATGATTTGTTATTATCATTATGGTCTTGTGAAAATAATAATATGGGCTGCGAGAAAATTATGAATACAAAGAGTACTTCTGAGTGCAGGCATGTTTCAGCCCAGTTTCACCCAGTTCAGCCCATGTTTCAGCATGTTTCACCATTCCTCAGAGCCAAAACACAGACCGAATTCTGTTCAGCTGGAGGGGGTTGGGTTTTGGGTAGTTATTCATGGCTTATTGGGGTCGAGATAAAAGTGTGAATTGCTCTTTCATATGGACAGAGGCTTTCACTTGCTGAACCGGTTTATATACGACTGTTGTTTTGATTATATTCACAGTGCTGGCTCTCTCCGACGAGAGAAATGCAACATTCACACATTACACTATTCCTTTTCGTCTAAAAACATTTCAAGCTTTCAGTACATATATTTTTAATGTACCTATGTGAGACACCACAATATTATGTTAATTAAAAAAATTATACATTTATTATCAGGAAAAATTAAAGTGATGAGATGGCGCCTCCCTGTCATTAATGCACATTAATAATTTTTGCACAAACACTTGAATATGAGCTTCTTATCACGAGTAAAATTCATGCCAACAGCCAACATTTTTAGCTTGATAAGAAGGTTGACTGCAAGAGTCGAGCGGGAGGTTAAGAGTTTGTCTGTTTCTTTTACTGATTATTTTCGGGTTAAAGCATGATTTAAACAGATTCACACTCAATCGCTTTCGCAATAATGCGTTCAAACAAATGTAATCTTACAGTGCTACATTATCAGCATGCTATCTGATTTTGTAATCTTGAAGTTAATCGATCTGTTTAGATAAAAAAAACTGACAAAAATATACTGTTATTTTCATCACAAACAAAATGTTCACAGCAGAAAGCAGTAATTAAAGATGTAATGCTTACAATGTTATTAGTTTGGCTATAGGGAAAAAAAGTTTACACAAAATAGCTTAAGCCACTTTGAAACTCTCCAGTTATTTTTTTTATTATTATTATTTTATATGCTATGTTATGTTTCTGGTATCAGAGCGCGTGGAGGGGAAGTTGTTGCTTCTCACAGACTCTGCTGCGGAGTGAGAGAGATGTTTCACCCGACGAAATGAAGACGACCGCGGCTGCACAAGCACAGCACATCCGCCGAAAATCAACCTGCAGCAATGCTCGTTCATCGACTCGCCAAACTTTACTTTTGTAGGTCGCATCATGGCAGTAAATAATTCGATAATATGACCATGCAGTCAATACATATATTTAATAAAAACATTAAAACAAGCAGGGCTGTAAAATAAAACAATAAAAAACGCATGCCAGGTCTACATCGGACACAAGTGGAACGATCCAACAAAAGACAACAGAACACAGTGATGGACACACTGGACACGATCCCCATCAGTGAACTGATGCTCGTTCTGTTTATGATGAAATGTTCTGATACTGTGTTCAGATGATTTGACACTACAGTGTGATGTCATCAAGTTTAGACACACTTTTCGCTGTGGGGCACAGATGACAACTTTCGCGTCCGGTGTAGACACAGACAGTGACTGCTCTATTTACAAATAAGTTCTATAAGAAAAAAAAAATAAAAATAAAAAATCTAAACCAGTGGCATAACGAGATGGAAATATAAACTAGAAAAAATATTAACAGGTCCTCCGTCCATGACACTGACTCACTGCGGAGCTGCAGTTTTAATCTGAACAGCTCTTAAAGCTGAGTGGATGGTTAGATGCATGATGGGCTAGTATAAAAAAAAAATAGCATCTTTCCAGCATTAAGGTAATAACAGTGCTGTTTTTTTATCATCTTGTTGCAGTTATAAATTTGACTGCTAAATGAATGATAAAGAACTATATTAAAACTTGTTTTGTAAAATTTCTTCGTCATTTGAATATTGATTTAAAAATCGGTTTAAATCATAGCCTAAATCAGATTTTTTTTTCTAAAATAAAAAAATAAAAAAATTTTTTAGGCTATATGATATTACCCTACTTTAAAAACAAGTAAAGAAGGTTCCCTTTAAAATTACTTTAGTTGTCAATTACTAAAGCTTTTTTTTTACTTCGTCTGAATGTTGTTGATTATAATGAGAGAACTTAAGTTTAATTGTGAGGACGTTTTATTAATTCTTTAGAGCTTCAAAGATTTAATCGTGCCGGTTTAATTTTATTCGTTTCTTGTTTTAGGCAAATTAGGCCTAAATAATGGGAACGACATTATACAGTGCTTCACATTTAAACATGCAACAATTTCTTAATCAGTTTACGGACAAATGCCTTTTTCCCAATAAGTTAAAGGACAGGTAACGAATAAAAAAAATGCATGTTGTTTTACATAAAATAAAACTACGCGTTATGAGTCATTTTCTCCTGATAACCCCGAAAAGAACTTAAATTACACTTTCAGTTTTAATCGTACATATAAGAGCAATACATCAATCCAATCTGTAAAGGGTCTACTTTTTTGGATACAGACATAATAACAACAAAACTTTGTGCACTTATAAAATAAAGATAACAAACAAGGTGTGCTGTCTGCAGCCTTCGTCTGCGCTGATCTTCTTTTACAAACATGTCATTAAAATGAACTGTAACTCCTACTCAACGAAGAGACATGAGAGAGATATCTATAGAAAGCTTGACATGTCTACTTTTAAACTAAACAAGTGCCGCGGAAAACAGATATTCTGTGATAAAGTCAGTGGCGGCGCCAGGGGGGAGCTAGGTGGTGCTGCAGCTCCCCCTATTATAGTCATAGCACCTGCCCAGCACCCCCAAGAAATGTCTGTAATTTTTTATATTTATATTTTAATGTCATGTTTGAATATTCTTTTTCATGTTTTTAAAATAGGAATCAAATAATACTTTAATATATATATATATATATTAGTCTTTAATAACATGAGGCCGAAACAGGTGATCTTCTTTGTCCAATGGTCGCAGCCCCCCGCGAACCTTTGACCTTAACGCATTTCAGCTTGTTTTTGATAGCGAGTTTTAGCAAAGTAAAATACACCATGGATCGTTTTTTGCTCCCTAAACGTCCACGTTCTGAGTCACACCCTGAAACGAGAAACGAGATTGTGAAGGTGCAGACACACCACTCGTCGTCACAGAGCCCCAGGAACAAGAAAATCTTGGGGATGAACTTGAAGACGGAGGAGAATCGCCGGCGGCGGTTTCCATTGAGGATGCTAACGTTACGGTTTGGGCTGCAGCTGATATTAGCAACCATCCTCAAGAGGGCCCAAGAAGGCCAGTCCTTCAAAAATACCCCACACGGCAATTTGGGAACCAGCAGAGAAGTTTTAATAAAAGTTGGATGGATCAGTATTCATGGCTAGAATACAGCGTGATCAAGGATGCCGCATTTTGTTTTGCGTGTAGGCATTTTCTGAAACGAAGGCACGAATTTCATGTAGAGCCAACATTTACAAGCAGCAGCAACGGATTTAACAACTGGCGAAAAGCATCAGCATCTCTGAAGAGCCATCATGAAAGTATGGGACACAAATTTGCTATGGAAGGATGGAATGAGTTCAAGCAAAAAGAGACAAGCGGATCTAAAATAGCAAACCTGCTTGATAAGGGACATTCTGCGTTAGTTATGGAGAACAGAAAATACATGAAAGCTGTGGTGGAGAGCCTGCGGTTCACAGCCTGCCAGGGGATCGCACAGAGAGGTCACAGAGAGGTCACAGAGAGGGCGAGTCGTCACACAACTTGGGAAACTTTCGTGAGTTGCTGCATGTTATTGCTAAGTTTGATCCAACAGTGGACAAGAAGTTAGCTACCAACCCATCAAACGCTAAATACACTCACCATGATATTCAAAATGAGATATTTGCTGTAATGGCAGAAATGATAAGAAAGAAGATAAGTGATGAGGTAAGAGATGCCTTCTGTTGTTGCTGTTTGCTGCTCCGTTGTATTCAGGGCTCAAGTGTGACATAATTGTGTGAAATAATATTTTCAGAGGTTTACATTGAAAGGCTTATGTATGTTGTATCTATAGCCCTTGCGTTATATATATATAGTCGCGGAATGAATATAGTTAATGCGGGCGTGTACGCATACCAAAGGGGGTCCAATGCGACCTCTATAATGAGACGCCGCAAAATTTAAAGCACCTTCTTTTAAGTGTTGAGCACCCCCATAGCACCTGCAACAGAAAATCTCTGGAGCCGCCACTGGATAAAGTAATCCTTATATTGACATTTTGCATATTAATCCATGTAGCCAACCCCCCTAAAATAGGCTACCACTTTTAATGCTCCGATGCAAAGTAAACCACAATTTCTTTTGAATAATATAACGCATAATATAATATAAATAATACTGCACACCTTATAATCACAGGTTCAGGCACAGGCTTGACATCCTGCTTGAATACGTTCTAAGAAATGCACATAACTTCATAAGTACCAAACTTTCGTCTGTGGATCGTGGATATTAAATATTAAATATTAAATATTTTAACTACAGTGTTTTTCTTTCATTTTCCCTGACTGAAGCCATCAAACCTAACACATAAGTGAGGCAAAACTGACGTCTATTAGCGAAAATGTGCTTTGATGCGCTTGTTTGATAACTTGTGGTTAAAGCGCCACTCAGCGGTCAAAGGCTGCAAATGCACTTTATACCGCCGCCGCGGCGGTACGTGTGGCGGTAAAAAGGGCCTTTTGGATGTCTACTTAGTGTAACTGTAATGCGGTCAAGAGAGCTGCCAGGAACTACGTTCGCTGTGCACTTCCCAGAAAATAACTGCACACCATCAACAGCCCCATATTATAAATATATATAATTGTCTGTCTGGAGAGTAAACTAAAAAATTTACTATCCAATGGCGATTCTGTTGCCAAGGTGTTCATAGATGGTTGATTTATATTCCAGATAAAAGAGAGCTTGCGCTTGGAATAATCAGAATCAGAATCAGAATCAGAATCAGAATCAGAATGAGCTTTATTGCCAGGTATGTTCACACATACGAGGAATTTGTTTTCTTGACAGAGCTCCGCAGTGCAACATAACAGCGACAGAACAAAAAACACAATAAGGAATAAAAAATACAAAAAAATACAAATAGGTGGGTAAGGATTGACAATATACAAATTGACAATGTATGGCAGGTATATTAAAAAGAGCATTTATGTATGTACATGTATATTATGTGGAAAAATTGTAACTGTACGCTAAGTATGTGTGTTTGGATAAATAAGTGTATGTGTATATAAATATAAATATAAGTAGTATAGTGTGTTCCATGTATGTACATGTATATTATGTGCAAAAGATTTACGTGTACGCTAAGTATGTGTGTTGGATAAAAAGTGTAGTGTATATAAATATAAATAGTGTAGTGTGTCCCACAGTTATTATCAGCTGTTCATAAGTTAAATTACACATTCCTTAATATGTATTGCATAAAAATAAGTAACAAGAGGAACATTAGTAAAAGTATCCTCCATTAAATCTACAGTACTCTTCGAAGTAAAATTTTTCCAAAAAATTACTCAAGTAAATGTAGCGGAGTAAATGTACATTGTTACTGCCCACCTCTGCCAACATTGTATATTCTACCTGGGGAAAAAAGTGTCCTAAGTTGAAGTATATTCCCTAAATAATAAACAGTTCATATGAATGTAATCTGCAATTCCAGCAACCCCTTATTAGTTTGTGACCCCAAGATTCTGAACCCTCGGTCTAAAACTACAAAGACTATGACAGACTACACCTCTCAGATATTTAAGCGACTCTCTTATGAACACAGGATAAAGTCATTAACACAGTGCTCCCACTTCATGCTCACCACAATGCAACGGTGCATCAATCACCTGAACTTATGGGCCATATTATAAAAACAGAGACCTCTACACTCCTGGGCCAAACTATCAGAGGACAGCCCAGCTCTCTGGCTCTCAGCACCTCTATACAATTTCTGTTTGAAGATTAATGTTCTTGCATCGAGTGGGTTCAGGGACGAGAGAACAAGGAGAAGAGGGAAACAAACAGCAAACATGAGTGTAGGAGCGAGAGGTGATACAGTGTAATTTTGCTGCCTGTTTAGGAGCTAATCCATGATACGAAATTCCCTAAATAATCAGACAATGTCGAAAGATCAGTGACAGCCTGAAGGCAACATCCTGGCAGAGTGGGTAAATGTCAAAGAGAGGATAAAGAGGGCACACTGGTGATACTGTTAGGTGACTCCAAATTGGTAACAAACCCTCAGTGTAGAAGTAAATTCACATTGCATCTGCTTCAAGTTGTGTAATGAAAAATTAAGTTTTACTTTATTTTGTTAAGATTTCCTACCCTCGTGTCACACGTGTGTGTATTGTTATTATTGTTATTATTATTATTATTAATATTTTTATTATTATTATTATCATTATTACTACAATAATTATTATTGATATCACTGTCGCCATCAACGCAAAGTGTTATAATCGCCATCTTTAGCAATACTATTATATATATATATATATATTTTTATTATTATTTATTATTACTATTGTTGTTATTATTATTATTATTATTATTATTTATTATTACTATTGTTGTATATTATTATTTATATAACTATTGCAATTGTACTTTCAATCCAAAATATTATCATCATCGCCATATTTAGTATTACTATTATTACTGTTGCTATTATTATTAATATAAATGTTGTTATTATTATTATTGTTATTATTGATTTTATCAATATCAACATCATCAATTTTTTTTTAGTATGAGTACCAATACTGTTATTTTTATTATCACTATTATCAATGTTATATATTATTATTATTATTGATATTACTATTGGCGTCAACACAACTTATCACCATCCGTAGAATCATTATTTTATTATTACTGTCATTGTTATTACTGATATTACTCTTACCGTCACCACTACATATTATTATCATTATTATTATACATGCTATCACTAGTTAAATACTATCTAATTCTTCTACATATTACTATTATTATTTGTCATTGCTGTTTTTTTAATTTTTAATTTTTTTTTCATTGTTGTTATTATGACTGCTGTTTTATTGTTGTTTTTGTGTTATGTTGTTGTTTTATGTGTTTACCTTATGTATAATAAAAATAAAAATAAAAGATTTTCTATGCGTTGAAGTAGGCGGGAATGAGAAGATAAACAACAACGATGGCGGACGATGCTGCTTTAAAAACTTTAATATTGCTAAACGAGCTCCGCTGTTGACTACACTGTTGTTGACATCCATTTTTAGCTACTTCCGCAAACAACGAGTGACGTCGTTGGCCGTGGAGTACTCTTCTGCGCATGCGGATCACTTCTGGGTCATTTCACGTTCACACAGGAAATCACAAAAGGTCGCATTTAATTGGAAATGTGAACGGCCTTGCAAAAAAATCTAATTTTCAAAAAATCGGAATTGAGCATTAAGCCCTGCAGTGTGAACGTAGCCTAAATCAATACTAAACAAATAATGAGTCTGAACAGAAAAGAGGGGGTCTCTACGGGGAATCACTTTTGCGCCTAAACATTACATATGTGGCATATTTGTATTACTTTCATTGACACCGGTTAATTTTTAGTCTTGCTGTGTACTTAATAAAGCACCATGGGACACAAATAGCCTGATATTTAATTTAAAATATTTGCATTTATCATAAAAGAAGCAATAAGAGGCAGATAATGTTTGCTGTGCTTTTGCTAGGAAAGCGGATCTATATGCTATACTTAGAACCAGGTTTTTTCCATTTCTAAAGGCATATGTGAACATTAATTCAGCATTTCCCAGCTGAGAAGACTGTTACAGTATGTTGTGTTTTACACTACAGATAGTTCAGATTTTCGCCACCTGCGAATAAAAGAGGAACACTAACAGAAAAGTTTTTCTTTTATATACAAACAACACCACTGTCAAAATTATCGTCTCTAGGTTACGAATGTAACCCTAGTTCCTCGAAGGAACGAGACGCCGCATCAAGCGCTTTGGGGAAACGATCAACTCTGAATATTGTGTGCAATCTATTCAATGGAAGGGCGTGATGGCTCTCTGACGCAGCGTCCCGTTCCTTCGAGGAACTAGGGTTACATTCGTAACCTAGAGACGTTCCTCTTCAGGAACTCGAGCTGCATCAAGCACTTTGGGGAACGATGTGCCAACACTGCCAGACTACCAATCCCCTGCCTAGTGTGTATCCAAAGAGCACAGCTAAGGCAAGAGGACAGAGGACAGAAGAGCCTGGAGTGGCTCGCATATCGAGATTGTAAAATCTGGCAAAGGAAGAGGGCATGGACCATCCCGCAGCGTTGCAGATGTCCAAGAGGGACACACCTGCTAGAAAGGCCTTAGAGGCAGCCATACCCCGAGTAGAGTGAGCCTTGGCTCCCAAAGGAAGGGGAAGACCAGAGGACTCATAGGAAACGTTGATAGCCTCGACTATCCAACGACTAAGGGTCTGCTTAGAGGCAGGGGAACCCTTCTTAGGAGGACCGTAGCAAACAAGCAATTGGTCAGATTTTCTCCACAGGGCAGCTCTGTGGACGTATGCGTCCAGTGCTCGGACTGGACACGTACAATTTAGCTTCTCCTGGTCTGGCTCCCGGAAGGGAGGTGGGCAGAAGGCCTGCAGTACTATAGATCATGGCGTAACAGAGGGAACTTTAGGAACATAACCCGCTCGAGGGTATAAGAATGCTTTGGCCATACCAGGGGCAAAGTCTAAGTAGGTAGGGGCCACCGAGGGGGCCTGAAGATCTCCAACTCTCTTTAGAGAAGTAATAGCCAGTAACAGGGCAGTATTAAGGGTCAGATGTCTATCTGAGATATCTTGTATTGGCTCAAATGGAGCTTTACAAAGAGCCTCTTACACCACGACCAAGTCCCACAGGGGAATACGGGACCGTGCTGGAGGTCTCAGCCTCAGTGCACAGCGGAGGAAACATGTAACTAGGGGGTGTCTACCCACTGACTGAACGTTGAAAGGGACGTGGTAAGCAGCTATGGCCGCCACGTACACCTTTAAGGTGGAGTGAGTTAACCCCGCAGAGAGCCTTGCTTGTAGAAACTCCAGAGCTGTACCAACTGGGCAGTTAACAGCGTCAAGCTGGCGGTCTCTGCACCATGAGGAGAAGAGTTTCAACCTCAGGGCATACAGTTTCCTCGTAGAGGGAGCTCTGGATTGGAGGGGGGGGGGGTCTCAACAACCTTGGTTGAGAGACCGGAAGCTATGTGCTGTGCCCCCTCAGGGGCCACACCCACAACTCCGGGCGAGGGTGAATTATTTTGCAATGCGCCTGAGAGAGTAGATCTGTCCTCGGAGATCTGTCGAGGAGAGAGATCAGATTTGCGAGCCATACTGGGCTCGGCCAGAACGAGGCTACTTATAGAAGACGGACCCCGTCCTGGCGTACTCTCGCCAGAACTCCCGGGAGCAGAGCGATAGGGGGAAAGGCGTACAGACGAAGCCTCAGCCTGGTCTGTACCATAGTGTCCAGTCCCAGAGGAGCTGGATGAACTAGAGAGAAACAGAGGGGACATTGTGATATCTCTTGAGTCGCAAAGAGGTCCAAAAACTCTCCATATCTACTTCACCACCTCGGTGTGAAGCCCCCCGGGCCTCGGCCCCTGTCTCAACAGTATGTCTGCTCCCACAGTCAATCTCCCAGGAATATACACTGCTCTGAACGAGAGGAGTTTGTCCTGGGACCACAGAAGGATCTGGTGTGCCAGCTTGTACAAGGGGCGCAAATGCAGATCTCTCTGGTGACTGATATAAGAGATCGCCAATGTGTTGTCGGTGAGCACCAACACATGGTGACCTCTCAGGTCTGGGAGGAAATATTTCAATGCTCGATGCACAGCTAGCATCTCTAGACAACTGGTATGCCATGTCAGATGGCGACCGCTCCACAGACCGCGGGCAGGGTGGCTACTCATGACCGCACCCCAACCAGTGAGGGCGACCGCTCCACAGACCGCGGGCAGGGTGGCTACTCATGACCGCACCCCAACCGGTGAGGGACACGTCTGTCGCTAGCGTTACACGGCGACCAAGAGCTCCCAGCACCGGGCCCTGATTCAAGAACCAAGGTTTCTTCCACATGTCTAAGGCACGAAAGGCATCGCCACGTGACCTTGATAGTTCGTAATGGATTCCCCCTCGGGGAAAATCCCGTGGTCTTGAGCCACCACTGTAGGGGTCTCATGTGCAGGAGGCCAAAAGGTATCACATTGGACGCAGCTGCCAAAAGCCCTAACAGTCTCTGAAACTGCTTGACAGTGAGTGACTTGCCTTCTCTGACTCTCTTGACTGAGGTAAGGATTGACTCGATCCGAGCAGGAGACATACGTGCCTGCATCATGGTCGAATCCCACACTATGCCTAGATAGGTGGTTCTCTGAACTGGAGAAAGTACACTCTTCTTGCCATTCAGTCTCAAACCCAGCTCCCCCATATGTGCGAGAACGACATCTCGATGTCGAACTGCCATCTGCTCTGATTGAGCTAAATTCAACCAATCGTCGATATAGTTCAGAATGTGGATGCCCTGCATACGGAGGGGAACCAAAGCCGCATCTACACATTTCATGAACGTGCGGGGTGAGAGTGCAAGGCCGAAGGGAAGTACTCGATATTGGTGGGCTTTGCCTCCGAAAGCGAACCTCAGAAACTTCCTGTGTTGTGGAAGGATGGATATATGGAAGTATGCGTCTTTGAGATCTATTGTGACAAACCAGTCCTCAGATCTGATTTGAGCTACAACCTGTTTGACAGTGAGCATTTTGAACTTCAGTGACATTACTGAGAGGTTTAGATGACGTAAGTCTAAGATCGGACACAACCCCCCCATCCTTCTTTGGAACTATGAAATACCGGCTGTAAAACCCGGACTCCCTGTCTAGAGGAGGGACCACCTCGATGGCCGCCTTCCTTAATAGGGTATTCACTTCTTGTTCCATCACCAGAGACTGCTGGGGGCCGACTACTGTCGGTCTAACCCCATTGAATGTCGGCGGTGGATGGCCGACGATAGCCTCTTTCTATTGTGTGCAGGACCCATTGAGATACATTTGGCATTAGTTTCCATGATGCTAACTAATGTACTAAGGGAATCAGTCTCTCGAGACTGACCTCTGGTGTAAGAGGCCCCCGAAGGGGCGGCGAGCGTCTCAGCTCCGCTACGCTCACAGGCGGAAATAACTGAGAGCAGTGCTCGCTGGAAGCTGCTGCGCCCTGAAACTCTGGCAGGGTTGGCAGACCCACCTCCCGAGGGCACTGAGGTGAGACGGGCACCGTGTAATGAGGTGGACACTGCTCTACCCCAGTAGGGGCGCCCCTCTGTAGTCGTGACCGAAATGCATCATGACTTCTTGGCCGTGGACCTCCCAGCCTGAAGTACGGCTCCATCGGATGTGGATTAGGCTGGGAAGTCGCTGGCCCAGAGCGTTGCTTCAGCCTGTTTCAACGCTATGTTTGTACGTGGAGGGGCCTGCTCCCACCCAGCAGTCCCTCCAGTACATCTAACTTCACGAGTTAAATAACTGTCATTATATTCCTCAGAATTTAATGCAATCAAACAATCAGACAAGTAAACACGGTCTGGATTGTGATACAATACACATTGAAGTGATATATTGAACTTCTCGAAGTTAGATAATGGTCATTAGATTCCTCAGAATTTAATGCATTCAGACAATCAGACAAGTAAACATGGTCTGGATTGTGATACAATACACATTGAAGTGATATATTAAACTTCTCGAAGTTAGATAACTGTCATCAGATTCCTCAGAATTTAAAGCAATCAGACAAGTAAACACTGTCTGGATTGTGACCAATACACATTGAAGTGATATATTAACTTCTCAAAGTCATTAAATTTCTCAGAATTTAATGTAGTCAAACAATCAGACAAGTAAACACGGTCTAGATTGTGATAAAGTACACATTGAAGTGATAGAACTAACTCCTCCTTATTAAATGGAGTTTAAACAACCAGACAAGCGGTCGGGTATGGAAAAATTTACATCAAAACTGAAAATGATGTAATACACGCGTTGCCTCGACAGCGCGCGAATAGCTTAGTCACACAAACAATATTAATCCCCTTGGAGATTAAATAGCTGCTCATTAACGCTGCCCGTATAATGTTAGGCACAACACTGTTTATTGTATACTGGTGCTTATGCAACTTAATGTTTGTGCAACTACAAGCTCGACGACGCCCTCCGTGTCAATCTCCTCTGAGAAAGAAAGGCGGAGCGTCAAGCCCGATGCTCGGGGGGAAGAACCGAAGCTCTGGCTTCCGAACCCAGGAATCGGGCAGATCTGATGGGTAAGGTAGGAGATAAGGACGTGCCCGTCTCCATTCCCTTCATCAGATCGATCTGCGAACCCAACGAATGCCGGCGCCGCTCCGCCTCGGCGAAAGCGGAACCGGTATCGCGAGGAATGCTGGCGAAGGCTCCCTCCTCGAAGAAAGCCCTCTGGGATCGAAGCGTCCGCATCGGCCGGACAGTCGGCTCCCTCGAGAGTGACGTCACGCCCTTCCATTGAACAGATTGCACACAATATTCAGAGTTAATCTTGCCAAAGGCGTTTCCCCAAAGCGCCTGATGCAGCTCGAGTTCCTGAAGAGGAGCTACATTCACACAGATTTGGAAAACCACTTAAAAGACTTTTTGATGCATGAGAGGCCAGTATTTGACAATGTTACTTTGTAAAGAAATTCTGGTAACACTTAAGTATAGAGTCCAATTCTCACTAATAACTAGTTGGTTATGAGTGTGCCTATTATTACCATATTGGCTGTTTATTATTGCTTATAAAGTATGTATAATGCATGACATCCATAATCCTACCCAATACCCTAAACTTCACAACTACCTTATAAAGTATTAATATGCAGCAATTAGGAGCTAATTGAGGCAAAAGTCATAGTTAATGGTTAGTTAATAGTGAGAAGTGGACCTTAAAATAAAGTGTGACCGAAAGTATATACACTTTTGCACACATGCCTATAGAATGAACACTGAACAATGAATGTGCATGTCCATTTTTACCTTTTTTTTTTTGTTGTTTAACACGGAATCAATATTGTTTTCCAAAACTTACTTTAAAACCTGTATTTGCATTTTCAGGCCCCCAAAATGCTGATGCCATGTAAAGAATGGCCAAAATGCAGAGAAATTGTAAATTAAATTAAATTAAATTACTGTGATGAGGCATCCTAATTATGGATGCATGCACTTTATTTGAAGTTTTGTGGATTGTTGAAAAAAAAAACGCCCACCCACTACAATTTTTTATATAACTCCGATTGGATTCATCTCAAAGAAGAAAGTCATATACACCTAGGATGTCTAGAGGTTGAGTAAAACACAGGATAATTTTCCACTTAAATTCCACTTACTTTAATTGCAATTCAAATTCATGTTCAACTTCTTGTAAATCATGGCTCACTTAATTCAAATTCCAACTCATGAATTAGATTGGAGCCAATTACTCAATTCTGAATTTTGTAGCACTAACCAAACTAAAACAGCCACAACCAGTGGAGATTCAAAGGAAAAAAACAACAAAGTTTCAATATGTATTTACTGCCAGTTACAGGGAAAACGTGTGTGTGGTTGTAGCTTTCTCTGTTTTCCTTTGCACAGCAAAGCTGTAATCTGCTGTAGTCCATGAGCAGTAAGTGAAGGAGAGCATCTAGATTTCTTCTGGCTTCCGGGGTGGTTGCTTCTGCTCTGATCTTATAGCTAGTTTGTGTCAGGTAGCTCTTTTTATACATGCAGACATAAACACTCTGCCTTGCATACCCTGGAGTGGAAAAAAAAAATCCCTGACAAGGGAAGAGGATTCACTGGAAAAACCCCAGAAAACATAGGGCCTCCAGAACCCCCCGTGGCTGCATTGAAATAGAGCAGTAATTGATGGAGATCCTGAGCCCGGCGGGCAGCCGGCCCCAGAATGCAGCCTGCTGTCTTTTAAAACGTGATGGTGAAACTGAGCACCAACTGAAAACAAAAACACAAGACTACAGGATTAGTGCAACAGGGTTTTTCTGACTAAATGTGTTGCACAATCCAATCAATTCAAAGGTTTGTGATCTGTGAGATATTTGAATGTTTTTGAAAGAAGTCTCCTGCACTCACCAAGGTTTAAGTCCTAAACTTTACTGACCTCAAACTGAAAAAGCAGTGCCACTGTCTACACTATCATCACATACTCAAAAACACAATATGTTCAATCACAAATCACAGGCTTTTAACATAGCTAATTTGGCCTTTTTGGAGGCTGTTGTAACACTTTGGGTCTACATTTGGGTCTAATAGGTTTTGGAATCTAAGTGCAGCTTCATATTGATTAAAAAAATCTAAGGAAACATACAAAAGTGAAATCCCAGGAAACAAAAACACTGTCAATTTAAATTCACATTAAAAGACGAGAATCAACAAAGTCAAAAAGGGTTTAACTGCACAAGCAATAATTACCTGGACAAGAATATGCTTGAACACAATCAGGGAAGCCAGACAAAAGACAAGAAACCTTAAACAAAACCTACATAACTAAATCAGTTTGGGTGGGCAGAAATACCAGATTTTAGTGATCTTCCAGTTTAATCTCTGAATATAATACAATGCATGAAAAAGACAGAAAAAAATAATATAATAATAATAATAATAAAATAAAACAATCTAGGCCCAAAAGCCCTTCAGGGTGTAATTTACTAAAATGCCATCTAGTTTTCTTTTAACTTATCAACAATGATGAATTCTGATATTGTTAACACAAAGAATAATTTCCTTATACAACTTTGATTAACTCCTATCATGTTAATAAGCACATGCCAGCTAAGAGTATATTGATATGCCAAAAAAAGAAGAAAGAAAGAAAGAAAGAAAGAAAGAAAGAAAGAAAGAAAGAAAGAAATGACATATTAAGGTTTATAAGGCAATGCTGGAGGAGTTAAAAAAATGGAATATTGCAATAGCATACAAAATTAATGGAGACTAGATGTGTGTATGAAAAACACATCAGCTAAAAATGAAAAGGCCCGCTGTGAAATTAGAAAGTTTAAACTCAGGTGACTTGTCCATGAAAATACAGTTTAAAAATGCCACTCACCCACAGTGAGCTGTCCTGTCAGCTGGCCAAGGTTATTTCGTGCATTCACCGTCACATTGCGGTCTGACTGTAAGACCAGAGGACTGTCCTAAAAAACACACACACAGTGAAGACAGAAACTGATTATAGGTAAAGAATATAAACAAGTTAAAGCAGGACAGGAAAAAGGAAACTGAGCAAAATTGAATCTTACAACCCTGCATCTCATTCACAACACATCATTTTAGTTGTGGTTAGGTAGCATTATTATACATATTCTAGAACATTTACAAAAAAAAAACAAAAACAAAAAAAAACAATGCAACCAAAATACATCTTTATTAAAAATCTAGTCCTTTATGTATCCTCTAGCATCAAACAAATGAATAAATAGACAAATGAATAAATAGAATACAGATTAAGTAAAGGTTTTAAGCAGAATTGGAATAATAATAATAATAAAATAGAAAATATAGCTTTTAATGTTGTAATGTCATTTAAATAAACCATACTAATTTAAATTCAAATCAGAATCATGAAAATAATGTAAATAATAGATGTGATGTTAATGTGTTCAACATGAAGCTTATGTGTGATATCTGAGCTGTCAGAGACAGCTCTGTGTGTGTGTGTGTGTGTGTGTGTGTGTGTGTGTTTGGATGAATGCACTCTGGCTAGCCGGGGTGTGTGTCTGTGTGTTCATGCATACAGGGGTGTAGTTGTGGATCACTGGATTCAGTGTCTTCTTCAGTGTGCAACTTTGATCCTACTGACCTATACATCCTCTTCTACAACAGAACCTCTGCTGTGGCTCTGAATAAACACAAACTATACAATGCATCTTAACCCCAGTCACATTCATGAATGCATTCAACTATGAAATCACCTCATCATATATAAAGTCTATATATTATTAAGAATGACTTTGTGTGTTACCTTTATAAACTGATGTGAGGCTTATTCCTTTTTAATGCTCAAGAATCTGGGCATGAGAATTCAGCCCTTAGATTAGCTTCAAAGCACAGGGCTCCCTTTTGACATTGATCGACCTGCCAGCCAACCAGATCAATATATTGACAATGAAGTACAGTGAAGGTCCACAAGAGAAGGTTCACCATTTCTTCACTTTCTGTGTTTTTCTTTTTGTGTGTGTGTGTGTGTGTGTGTGTGTGTGGTTAGTGTGTGGCCATATGTCTTCACTTGTTGACAAAAATGCAGTCTACAGTTCAAATAAGTAATAAACAATTAGTGGTTTTCATAGTATAGAAACGTGTAATGGTCTAAACTTGACTATTTATATTGGCAGGGCACAAAAAAAAAAAAAAAAAAAAAAAAACCAACCAAGCAACTATAAATACTCTAATTAATTATTGATAAATAATTATAATAATTATATTAATCATACAGTTACCTCTTTACTCGGCAGCATTTTTTTTTAAGTTACCAGCCACCACCAGCGATTATGATGACTTTCAGTAAAATATGATGGACTCCAGTATATTTATCATATTATTGAATTTACAATACACCAAAATAAAGATCTCTAAGTCTCTAATATTTTTTTTTTTAATAAATAAAAATAGGTGTGTGTGTGTGTGTGTGTGTGTGTGTGTGTGTTTTATTCTATCTTAAAGCATTGTTTTTTTTATCTACACTTGATTATAGGTAGGTTTCCTAAAAATGCATATTTGTGAGCAGAGGTGGAAAGAGTACAAACATATTCTACTCAAGTAAAAGTACCATTACATTAAATAAATTTTACTTAAGTACAAGTAAAAGTACCAGTCTAAAAATCTACTCAAGTAAAAGTAAAAAGTACAATTACATTTTAACAGTGGGAGGGAGGCAAAAATGGGACAGGATAGGCCTATTAATCTCAAACTAGTTATTTTTAATTAAAGGAATCAGTTATTTATAATAATAAGACATTTGGGGTGTTACCAGGCAAATCAGTATCAACAAACTCATCTTTTTAATACTGTAACCTGCAGTTACAAATGCATGAATAATGTTTTGATATACAAGACATAAAATGTTGAATACTCATTTGAAATTATAAGAAATTAATTATAAAAAAAAGAAAAAAAAAAATCAAAAGATACTTTAAATGTGAAATTAAAAATGGCAGGTATGTGTCAGCAAATCACTGTTAATAAGAGAGTCATTGCGATTGAACTGAATCATTTAAACGGTTGATTCATTCAGGAACGAAACACTGTCATGTTGCTCAGAGATGCAAAACTGTGCTTTGGTGGCTGTGTTTGGAATTATTTTTTGTTGTAGAAATAGAGCAAAAACAGGCAATATGGTGTCTAAAATGTCTAAAAGTCTCTTAACTTGTTTACTGACCTGTTGTATATATATATATATATATATATATATATATATATATATATATATATATATATATATATATATATATATACAGTATATATATATATATATATATATATATATATATATATATATATATACAGTATATATATATATATATATATATTTTTTTTTTACAAGACTGAATCACACAGTGGAAGAATGCACTATAAATGCGCTCGCACATCATTTAAAAACAACAATTAAGATATTATCGCAGACAATATATTTTGGCTTTTTTGCTAATTTGTGCAAGACCTCTTGCTAAAATGTCAAAGCTTCATTTTATCCACCAATGCAACGATGCAATTATTTAGCTTACCTCTACGTGCTTGTGAAGGGTTGATGTCTTGTCGAGATTTTATAAGCTGTTAGTTTGGTCTCCCTAGGTAAGCACAGTTTACACTGCATAATAGAGCATACATATGGCCAGGGGTTCACAAAATTTCCTTCGAGTTCAACTTCAGAATATGACCGGGTTTCGTTTTCAGCGGTGTCTGCACCACTAACGCCTGTTTTGTCCGCCTGCATCTTTCTTGTGATTTAGCGCCATTATTTACTGCAGTAGTTTCAAGGGAGCGATTTTTTATATATTTTTTTTTTATTTTATTTTTTTACTCAGTAATTAATGTGTTTTAAAATGTAGCAAAGTACAATACTTCAAACTAAATATACTTAAGTAAAAGTAAAATTACAGATTTGAAAAATTACTTTAAAAAGTAGAAGTACACAAAAAAGCTACTCAATTACAGTAACGCGAGTAAATGTAATTTGTTACTTTCCACCTCTGTTTTTGAGCAAAAAGCAGAAAAAAATCACATTTTTGTCAAAAACTACATCTGGCTAATATTCAGTACGATTATCAAAGCATAAATCCAATAAATCGCTTTCATCAGTACCTCCAAAGGTTGCACAGACATGTACTACTTCCTGGATCAACATTTTACTCTGTAACATGCAATTTTCATTTATATGCTTTGTATTGCTGATGATCACATTATTTTTTAGATGCATCTGTTTACGTAAGAGATCGCTCATTTCTCCATTCCTGTTCATGTGTGTTTTTGTTCGGGAAATTTTGTATTTGTTCAGAAGATGTGTAATAGCGCCCCTGAGTGTATAACAGTGCAAACACAAAAAGCCATAAGAACTCTTCAATTGCGGAGAAGCGTTGTCTTCTAAATGATAGCAGGGAAAGAGTTAACATACAATAAGAATTTATACAATATTATATACAGTTATTTTATTTTATTGTATTGTATTAACATTGTTTTATACATATACAAAATGATTTTTAGACTGTAAATACTTTATATTATATCCCCTTGCCCTAAGCATACTCTTGACATTTCTGCTAGACATTTGGTCCCCACAATGTAGACAAAACCTGACACACACAGTGGCAAAGTCATTTATTCCTAAATTAAAACATCAGAATGTTGCCTTCAAATATTTTTCAATCAAGCAGGCCTGCACTCCTGTGAACTCTCCGTTTACATTCAAAGAAGCTAAACTGCATAAAGAATTGCTTATTTACATTGGGTCTACGCTTGCTGTACATAAAATAAGAGGACAACAAGGATGTCAAAAAGGCACCGAATGAAATAAACCAAGCCATTCATCCATGCACAGTACTTATAGTTGCATGTCAACTGCAATAGCCAACAGTTTTATATTGAGGAGTCATTTGTTGATTGCATGTAAAAACGGTAGCAGTATGGAGCTGCAGTATCTGCACTTGCTGTCTCACACTGTATTATTAGATCCAGATGATGTCAGTCTAATGGAGTAAAACACTATCTTCTCTAATTACCTCAGAAACACCCTCCTTTACAACACTACATGTGCTGCCACTAGATGTGGGATGTTCAAAGCTGAGATGGACAGTATTATTGTTTTTGATCATGGGTAAATGAGCAGTGCAGAAGACAGAGATCTTAAAAGGATACATTCAAATTAAAAGTGAGCAATGGCAGGGCAGTGAAGGTTTATGATAAACTCACACAAGCAAGCTTTTACATTTTCATTTGAAATGCTCTAGCTTGACATAGACCTTCAAAACTCAACATTCAGCAGTATGTTGAATACTTCTTTTTTTCTAAACCCAACACAATTGGCTTGGGAAATTAGTCACCTGGCAGCACAGAAGCTGACACAAAAGCAAATAACCTCCTAGACATTTACATGAAAAGAAGCCACTTCGGCTAGAATGTTATCCTTTATTCTGATCTTTATTTCCAATCCAAACAAACAGATCCAAAATGTGTGTCCACGCTTCAATGCCTCATTCTTCTCATGCCATCCTTACACAATGCTAAGCAGGACACCCAATGAAGAGAGAGAATTTGTGTGAATGTCATTCAGGCATGAAAATTCTGTGTTCCTCCCAGATTTCCACCTCTTCTTCTTTATGTCTCTTTCATTGTTTTTCCTCTCGTTAAATGAAGCACTCCAATCCCACACACCTGCTGAGATCCTAAATTTAGACGCCTTTTTATCTGCTTTGGCGACCCCTGTGATGTCCTGACTGTACTGTTTGATAGTTAATCACAAAATCATTGGTAGGATTAAATCCATGTACACCTTGTTTCTTAGAAGTACTAAAACAATCATGCACTGTGAAAAAAAAATGGCACAATAAATAAAATTCTTTACTTTATAGCTTTCATGATCCCATCAGTTCGGACATTACAAACTGACAGATACACAGCCCTAAACCAGGATAGACCTCCAACGTGTTTAAGTGAAGGCCACAAGCACTCATTCTACTATCTCTCTCCAACTCTTCTTCTCACGGATTGTCAACGACTGGACCCAAAAACATCAAACTTGGATGTGTTACTTCATAATACTCTTTTCCACCAATATGAATTCCAACTTTTGCATATCTTACCCTTCTGAAAAACTAAAAAAGGGTCCACAAAGTTCATTCCTGTTCAAACTTCTTCAGACTGTAGAAGGGTCAACTTAGCATCCTGATGAAGCTGCCAGATGCTGAGCCAGGTCATTGGTGGACTTTTTCCAGGCTGAGAAACTTCTCATTAGATTTAGAAAGTTTTCTTGGCCTTCCAGTTCTTGACTTTTTCAGATTCTTCAACATTCTTTATAACAGCTTGAATACCACATATTGTGTAACCAGTTTATTTGCAGCTTTTCCTTTGAGAGTGGCCTTGCTGATGCAAAATTATGATTTTTTTTCTCTATCAAATTGTGGTCTTTGGCATTTTGAACTGGATGATGTGATTAAAATTATTACCAATCTTCCAATGGATTATACTCATACAACATGTGTAGGTAATGCTGAAGCATATCTTTCACAAACCTACTATTGTACGTCAAAGTGACTGTTGTGAAAAGGTCTAATATCATTGAACCAGTAGGACAAATACATGTATTAGCAATGACATTAATTGGGGTTCCACTCCATTTAGGTCTAAGTGTAAGCAGAGGTCACACTAAATATTTTGCCTTTTTTAACATTGCATATAAATGTTGTTTATAACCTGGTTGTATTCTAATAAAGAGACTGATACATAATTATATATGGTCATCATACCACTGCAAAAACAACAGATCTAATGGTAGCCACAGATGTCTGCACAGATCTCTACAGTATATGAATAACTAAAAAAAAATAATAATAACTGTAGTGCATGTGAAATGTGAAATCTCTCTTAAATGGATGGTTCACCCAAAAGGAAAACCTTTTTTTGCCCATGCAATGAAGTCAGTGGGGTTCTAAAAATCTGAATATATTATTTTGTGTTTCACAGATGAAAATAAAACATACAGGTTTGGAATAATATGAGGGTGTGTATGATAACAAAACGTTCATCCAATTGTCATTTTATCAATTTAACTATTAATAATATATGAATACATTACATTATAATTACATTATAGTTACATTGTAATTAATTCAAATTATCTGTCTGTCAAACAACATTTTATGAAATATATATTAATACACATTGGGAACCCTAAAAAAACATTTAGGTTTCTTTTGGCCTTTATAAAGCTTGTTTTTATGGTTGTATATTTTTTTTATCATCACATTTTGAGAAATACAGTGTTTTCTTTCTTTCTTTCTTTCTTTCTTTCTTTCTTTCTTTCTTTCTTTCTTTCTTTCTCATTAGTTTTTGAAAAGTACAGAAATGTCACCTATGTTGTTTTGCCCCTGTTAAAAGACCAGCAGACATTCAGCACCATAGACAGCACAGATACAGACATGGAAAGAAGAAGCCAGCTAGACAGCATTGCTGATGGCTCACAGGGAGGCAAAACAGATGATGCAATAAGTTCAGGGTTAAAGCACTCACACTTGTCTACTTCTTGAATAGAGAAGAAATTATCCAAGGCATCTCTCATCATGAGTAGGTGTGATATGTCAGTCTTTTGCGTCTTAAGTACTGTCTAACAACCCCACTTAAATTGCATCAGAGAGGTTTCAAAAGTCAAACATCATATTATGTCTTTTCTCTGAAGTGTAATGAGTTAGTGAAATGACACTACTACTTCTCATATGATACAAACAGTATATATACTTGATGAATTTTACAGAATTTTAATTTACAAAAAAATTACAAGTAAACACATTATATATATATATATATATATATATATATATATATATATATATATATATATATATATATATATATATATATATATATACATATATATATATATATATACATAGACAGTACAGTACAGTACAGTACAGACCAAAAGTTTGGACACACCTTCTCATTCAAAGAGTTTTCTTTATTTTCATGCCTGTGAAAATTGTAGAGTCACACTGAGGGCATCAAGGGCTATTTGACCAAGAAGGAGAGTGATGGGGTGCTGCGCCAGATGACCTGGCCTCCACAGTCACCGGACCTGAACCCAATCGAGATGGTTTAGGGGTGAGCTGGACCGCAGACAGAAGGCAAAAGGGCCAACAAGTGCTAAGCATCTCTCGGGGAACTCCTTCAAGACTGTCAAGAATGCCAAGAGTGTGCAAAGCAGTAATCAAAGCAAAAGGTGGCTACTTTGAAGAACCTAGAATATGACATATTTTCAGTTGTTTCACACTTTTTTGTTATGTATATAATTCAATATATAATTCCACATGTGTTGATTCATAGTTTTGATGCCTTCAGTGTGAATCTACAATTTTCATAGTCATGAAAATAAAGAAAACTCTTTGAATGAGAGGGTGTGTCCAAACTTTTGGTCTGTACTATATATATATATATATATATATATATATATACACACACACACACACACACACACACACACACACACAAACACACACACACACATTATACATACTTATACATTATATTACAGTATACATTATTTTAAATATTTTATCTGTGTTTCCAAACATTCCGAACAGCTTTAAATTGTTAATTATTGCATTTATAAACTTTTTCTAAATTAAATAGATATTTGCTGAATAAATGTATTCATTTCATTCAAATTCTGTAAAATAAAATAAAATAAATTAATTTTCTAACCCCAAAGTTTAGAATTTTAGGTAGTGTACTTTTTTTTGAAGATGAATTCAGAAACTCATCTATCGCTCTATGTTACCATTACCAATACATGAAATATTTGTTTTTTAGTAAATTGATAACAAAATTCCTATTCTATTCATCTAGCCTGAAAAGTGAAAAGGAAACCTTTGCTATAGAGGGTCACAAGGAATGACAAACCAATCTATCTCCCAGTGGTATAAAGCCAACAAGGTTCCATTTATGATAGTATAAAATAGCAGAGAATGAATGTATGTATCGTCACCCAAAGGGTGGATAAAGCTTAAGACCACATTTTTGCCCTCATGACGGCAAGTCTTTGTGCCTCTTACAGAGCTAAGTAGCATGGAGGTTCAGGTGGTCTTTCAGAGGGCAAGACCAAACAACTTCACAGCTCAAGGCTTAAAGGTGAAGTGTATTTTATTTTTCTTCTCCCTGATGTTAAAATACATTTTTATATACAAGGGCAATGTGCAGAGACATTCTGTTCTGTATGATAAAAAAAAAAAAAAAAAAAAAAAAAAAAAAAACACTTGTTAGCAGAGTACCTGTTTATATATATATATATATATATATATATATATATATATATATATATATATATATATATATATATATTATAACATGAGCTAAGATATAATTAATAATTTACATATACCCATTTGTTTCTTATTATCTTGATTCTTTATTCTGAGTTATAAATTCTTAACTCATACACTGTATATTGAGGGTTGCAATTTTAAAAATTTTATAAAGACATGAATCAGTAAATTATGTCTTTAGGCACTTTACTTAAAACTAAATTTTGGTTGCTGCACTGGTCTTCATACCCAAATCGTTTCAGTTTTGTGATTCAAGTATCTAAACACCTAAAATGTAGGTGCATTAAGATGTAGACCAGTGCCAGTCACTGCTCTGGATGAGGTCAGCATGTAAAGTGGCCTAAGGTTATGTGCACACACACACCCACACACACACACACACACACACACACACACACACACACACACACACACACACACACACACACACACACACACACACACACACACACACACACACACACACACACACACACACACACACACACACACACACACACACACACAAACACACACTTGCTTTTGAATTCATAAATGTCGAGCGAAAGCCAGCATTTCCAAGGCAGCTTTGGTGGAAAGAGCATTGCCAGTTACTGCCAAACAGCTGTCTATGCAAGACTACACTCTTAAAAATAAAAGTGCTTCACAATGCCATGGAAGATTTATTTATTTATTTGTTTTTCTTTTTTTTTTTTTGTCTAAATGGTTCCATAAATGTCTAAATGTCCCGCCACAGCATCACAATAAATGTGGCATTTGTGGCATAAAATGGAGACATACTTATGTATTATAATGACTTATACTGTGTTTTTACATGATTGCATCGTGCCATGTAAACATAAAACTGTGTCTGCATTTGAGATTGGAGAAACGACAAACAACAAGTGCTACTCTACACTGCTCAAAACTTGTTTTTGAATCATCAGTGGTAAATTGTTTAAATATAAAAATGTACTTACAGACTGTGAGTCAGAACAGCCAGCATTGTAGTCTACTCTCCCAGGAACAGGAAACAGTCCCCCATAAAATGCACTGCACACATCTGAATATTTGGGTTGAACTGTTCTTGAACAGTGTTGTAAATACAACTTAACCACTGATTTCCAGTCATGTCCTCATTTCGAAGGCCAAACAAAGTATGTTTGCTTTCGCAACGAAAAACACAGCGTCTTCACAAAATGGCAGCGGCAGGGGCAGCAACAATAAAGTAACTCCTTTCTTTGCATGAACATTTGGGCAGGGTTATGCAAATCTTCCCACACAGTGGTGTAGACATGTGGGGGCATGTTTAAATGAAGCATTTTAGGAGGGTGTGGACCAGTCTTAACTTTTATAAAGAATATCTCTTTGGGTTTAAGACTTTAGTCTTTGCAGCTTTAGGGATCTTATCTATTCATAAACAGCTTGTAACACTCCAAAGAGAAAGGAAAACTTGAAATCATATCATATGACCCCTGTAAGAGTTTATGGTGAATTTGCCCTGCATGCCCCCTAATCACATTTAAACTCAAATGCTGGCTTTCATTGTCTTTGCTTCTGTGCACTGTGATGCATGGTTAACACACATTTATTATCGATAAACACATATGCTGAAACACCTACATATAAAAAGTTTTTGTAGACTGCATAGTGTGATCTTGGCTTGTAACCAAAAAGCAGCGAGTCTGAATTCTTCATTAAGGTAGAGGTGTTGAGTATAAAAGGTTGTTAGAACTATAAGCACAAAGGTATGATGAAGTTGTTTGGTTTTATAATTGTCCCTGAATCACCTAATCATCATCTAATCATCATAAACCAAAACCAAAATTAGACTCAGGTGTGTTTGAAAGCCCGTACGGACTTAACAACAGATGTGCACACTCGACTGTTACTTAGGAATAAAAGTTGAAGTGTAATTGCATTCAATATCTCTTAAGTGTCAAAAATAATTGCATGTATTTTGGTTGTGCTCACAGGGGGAAAAATGCACACAATGCATTAACAGGGTTAGACTAACATCACAGATGCAGTTTAAGCATGAATTACTATGTTTTGGTAACATTTTATAATTAGTTTCTTGTAAATGTGAGGATGTGCAGTGATATATGTATATGCATTCCAATTGACTGCATGCATTATGGCTGCGTACACAAAAGTTAACAATGCACATCTACAGATGCAGAAAAAAAAAAACACTTTTAAGTAAAAAAAAAAAAAAAAAAAAAAGATTTTCAAGGAATGCATGAAACATGATTCTCATGTAAACAATCTTATTCAATATACAAATATTTTATAACAAAGTATATTATAACAATATTATATTTTATATATAAAAAAATGTTCCCCCCTGCTTAAAGCACCAGTGGACTGTTAATAATAAAGTATTATTTAATATAAGTTAAAATGACTTGGAACACAGTTTGCATACATATATTACTGCTTTGCTCACATACACACATATGCATATACAGTACTGTGAGGAATGAGATTATACTGCTCTCACTCACAAAGTACTGCTGATCCCAGATGACAAATGCCCTGCACTGATGTCTGGATACCATCCAATCTCACAGTGGCCTTGGGTGGAGTGGGATATGATTGGTTGCCATCTAGACTCAGAAATCTGAGTATTAAACATTAAATCCAACCATATGATTAGTGCCAGTCTATAATGTCCTGCCCTGAGAACAATTCCAAAGACACTTTAGAAAAAAAAAATCCTTTATAAAGTTTCCAAAGATTTATTTGATGCAACTTTGTAAGGTCTTCTTTATTTATGGTAAAAACTACTTTTGTAGAATATTTATTGATGCCATCCTTTACATAAAGTTTTCTTTTGTGGCTTCCATAAATCAATATACTTCAAGCAATGTGATTTTTGAGCACACAACAGATTGTTGTGTGTACATTTTTCTCTTTTTAAGGGCCAACCTTGGCTAGGCTTGGTTGCACACACAGGCACACACTTGCATGCTCAACACAAGAAAGTAGAAAGAAACTGGAGAGAAAGTCGTGTCTGATTGGTAATAAGTTATTGACAAGTCAGTCCAATCCTGTGGTTTGTTGGCAGTTTGAGCACAACTAGCCAACATGTTCTAAGAGCAATCAACTAAATAAAAGGCAGACAAATAAAAGAATAATATTGCAAAAAATAAATAAAAAAATGCATATTTATTGATTTATTTAGTTTATACATTATTCACACAACCACCATCTTTTCTCGATTCCTCAAAGAGCGTAAGTGACCATTCTTTGAGTCCGATGAGTTTACTTTAAATGACACTAGTTCTGTCATTCTCTGCTGACATGCTAAAAGTTTCTACACAGTATTGAGCTAATATATTCCTATTGATTCCATAACCACAGCCTGTAAAACACATCACACACAAAGCGATTCACATGTGATATAGCAAAACCACGCAGTAATACAGAAATTGGCTTACAAGATGTGAACTTCATGTTTTAAAGATGAGCTAAACTAGATCAGATAGGTGACAGTACTGTCAATGTGACTTTTATATTATATATCACGAATAATAGAATGCATTTTTCTGAAATGTTCTTGAGAGGCAAGCTTAAAATGACAGTTTGACATGCACTGCTGTTTAACATTGTATGTTGAATCGCTTGATCACTGGGTCTACATCTTATTAAAACAATAGTTCAGCCAAAGATGAACATTTTGACATCATTTATCCACCCTCATGTCATTCTTAACCCTTTCTTTGACTTCTTTTTTCTTGTGGAGCACAGAAAAGAGAACATATAGACCTATGGTCTTCTGAATCCGTATCATAGTTTCATTTGAGAAACAGATCAAAAATCATATTATACACTAAATGTTGCAGATCTTATTTAAGATCTTTTTTTCAGTTTTACTAAGACTTCACAGCTAGGTGTTTGTTACTGGTTAATGCTATGAGTGTCATAAAGTGAAAATTAACATCATTTTCAAAGAATTTAAAACTATAGGTTAATCTTAATTAACAAATATCAATAAATGCATTTTGATAATATTATTTAAATATATTGAAGAATATTTTTTGAAGTAATTTACTATTTAATTACTCTTAACTACTCCTTTAAGACTCTCTAAATCTACTGCAGTTTAAACTAAATGCACTGTATTTACAAAGAACTGGTTTATGCAGTTTCATTATATGCATATAATTAAAATTATGTACACCTACTGTTAACCCTAAATATATTCAGTGACAATGCGTGCACCTTTATACACATTCATACATTCATCTTGTCATCTCTCAGGCCCACACTCCTATTAATTATGAGCAAGCTTTTTATAGATTTGAGCCACTGTGTGGCTTTACAGTAAAATAAAATAATGCATCACTTTCCCAAGAGTATTTCTCACGCTCTCAGCTAGATCTTTGCTCAGATCCCAGTGTGAGCACCCCACAAGGACTATTTGTCACTGCAGTACTGATCAAACTCCTCCTCTTAAATACTGCTTATCTTCCCCTATTGATCTTCACTCTACTGCCTCTCTATTGATACCAGGATGCTGTAAATGAGTAGTCCATATACAATCTTTTTATCCTCTAAGTTTTGCTGTGCATGAAGTGATCTAGAAAGCATGCACTGCTAGTTTTGTTGCAGAGGATGTTGTTTTATCATCCTCATGGGGAGATCTGGAGATCTGGAGGCTTATCTATAATGGTAGAGCATCACACTAATGTTACAGTATATACTAGGAACATAAAATGAGGATAAGCAAGCGATAAAAGTGTGGTTCATGGGGAGAGAAAACATCAAATGAGCCTTTTCATTTGTTCCTAGTCTTGCATGTTATTTCTATATCGCAAGGGTGCAAATATTTGGGTAAACAACAAAACAAATCAATTCCATTCGAGATTCATAGGAATCATTAGAATGATTTGATTCATGATGAGATTTGATTCAATTAAAATTTTGATTGATTATTAAATTCTATAGTTTTTAAGTGCATTCATAGTAGGGTTGGGTGATATGACCAAAATCTTATTTCACAATATATTACATTTTATTTAACACACACACACACACACACACACACACACACACACAAAAACAAAGGAAACAAGGGGAATTAGGTATTTAATTAAAGGCTGTAACTTTAGATGATGAAGTGAAATTTCATAATTCTTCATAGAAATTGTGATACCAATAGCTAATACTAGCCTAACATATGGTAAGTAGAAGGTTGTTTCGGTAGATGATGCAGAACATTTTAAATATAGAAATATTCTGGGAAAACTTTCAGTCTCTAGAAAAAAAGGTGTCAAACTAAAATCACCCTAGAGACAGTTAAAGTAATTAGTACATGTGGAGATCAGAAATAACCTTAGGAGTAACAGCTGCACACTTTCTGCACTGACTAAGTCTTCATGAATCCCACTATACAGAAATCGCAAAAGAGGCACTTTGTTAAATAAAAAGCACTGCTTTCTATAAATAATATTGCTGACCGTTTTAACTTTGTTAAACACTGTGCAAATGATTTTTCACACGAATGAGTGTGTGTTCAGGAAATGCAATAGCTAAAGATAATGGTGAATAAAACAGTCATTGCAATCAATGCATTAAAATTATGTTCACATCATTCAAAAATGACAGACAGAGATAGATAGATAGATAGATAGATAGATAGATAGATAGATAGATAGATAGATAGATAGATAGATAGATAGATAGATAGATAGATAGATAGATAATTATAATTAAAATAACTGTTTGAAATATTTAACACTGCATATTGCATACTGCAAAGTATGTAGCTTAGTAGGCCTATACAGTAAATACTGTGGTGGAATATGTGGCAAGTATATATTAGTACCTAAACAAGCAGTCTTCAGATATAATCTTATCACATTCTGGAGAGTCGAGGAAAGACATACAATGTGAATATATGTGCTCAATAAACATGTGAATGAAATAAAATACGTAGAAAATATTGAGGAGCTTAAATAAGATAGCATTTTTACCAAACACCAATTTTTTTTTTACTTGCTCCAAAGTGTTATCAGAGGCATAAAGGAACAGTTTATCTCAATAAGCAGTAATTTTCCTCTTTTGCCCTAAGAAAAGAGTGGAAGCAAATCTCTAGCTGGAATTGAAAGATTATTTGGATTTATAGTTGTTAGCAGTCTCCGGGATTTCCTGCCCAGACTTCATTTCTCTTTAGTCGTGCTGACACGCTCTTATCACCTCTAACATTTACCTCCGCAGTCCAGGTTGTACCCCAGGCCCTGCTAGCTAAACACCCAATGGCTAGCCTGCCCTTTTACACATGCTACATAGCCCCCGGCTAAATGTCATTAGTCGCCTATGAGGATCAAAGCTAAAATGGCCCACTAGCTTCTGTAATGTCAACATGTAGCATTCATTAAAATCATGTAAGGTTTTTAATTAATTTCACTAACTGAGAAGGGGAGATTTCATCCCTGTTCGGTGTTAGTGGCCATTTTACTGTGTAGCACCACACAAGACAAAATATTCGAAATCTCAAATGGCGACCACTGGAAATTTGTTGAAGACTGTGGTGGTGAGATGTTAAGATTTGAGAAAGTATTTGTATTTATTTACTTAATTAACTGAGGCTCATTGTTATGGAGACAGTGACCCCAATTAGCTATGGCCCAAAATACTTCAGGTAAACACAAACCTATTTGGTGATGTTCCATCAAATCTTAATGTGTGAATTCACATGAATGATGCCATAACAATTAGGCATTGAGGGTGCAAGGTAGCAAGTCCGTATGGAATATTTGAAGTTATATAATGCAACAGTAATATGAATAAAAATATATGCCCTGATTGTTTTTATGTCCAGATCAGATCAAATAGTCAATTATCAAATATAAATATAGTGTACAAAACAGTAATGTTATGTTGTGATATTTTTTATATATATATATCTATATATATATCTATTATATATATCTATATTATCTATTATATATATATATATATATATATATATATATATATATATATATATATATATATATACAGTATATGTAATTTATTCCTGTGATGGCAAAGCAGATTTTTCAGTGTCACGTAATCACTATATAACTCCATCCAATATGCTGAATTGTTGCTCAAGAAACATTCTTCTTTTTACTGATGTTTTGAAAGCAGTCGTGCTTTTTTATCTTTTTTTTCAGGATTCTTTGATGAATAGAATTCAAAATCACAGTATTTACTAGAAATATAGTACTCAACATTGTTAATACCCTTGGTAAATATGATCAAAGAATGCTTTAAAAATAATTCTGTATAATTTATCCATTCTTTCATACAGAAAAAAAGACAAATCCTAAACTTTATTTGAATTAAAAATAATAATAATAATAATAATCAAAGTGGGGAAAGCCATGCATTATCCAGCCATGGCTTCCTGTTTCAAAGGAATATAAATATGAGGGAAAACAAATACCAAATTATCTTAATCATTGATCACAATGAGTAAAATCAAATGATATATTTCTGATGTGCAGCATCATCTAAATAACTTCTTTATTTGATCACATTTACCAAGGGTATGGATCATTTTGAGCACAACTGATATATATATATATATATACATATCAAAATCTGTTATTAATAACTGTCACTTTTGATTGATTTATTAAAGCTTTGCTGAATGAAAGCATGGACAAACATTACTGACCCCAGATTTTTTAATATTCATACAATCACATAATGAGGGCTATACATTATCAAGTCCAAGTACAAAACATTTGAAGTCATAAAACAGCACTGCTGTGGAAACTCACTGTGAGTTGTACAACCCGAATTCCGGAAAAGTTGGGACGTTTTTTAAATTTTAATAAAATGAAAACTAAAAGACTTTCAAATCACATGAGCCAATATTTTATTCACAATAGAACATAGATAACATAGCAAATGTTTAAACTGAGAAAGTTTACAATTTTATGCACAAAATGAGCTCATTTCAATTTTGATTTCTGCTACAGGTCTCAAAATAGTTGGGACGGGGCATGTTTACCATGGTGTAGCATCTCCTTTTCTTTTCAAAACAGTTTGAACACGTCTGGGCATTGAGGCTATGAGTTGCTGGAGTTTTGCTGTTGGAATTTGGTCCCATTCTTGCCTTATATAGATTTCCAGCTGCTGAAGAGTTCGTGGTCGTCTTTGACATATTTTTCGTTTAATGATGCGCCAAATGTTCTCTATAGGTGAAAGATCTGGACTGCAGGCAGGCCAGGTTAGCACCCGGACTCTTCTACGACGAAGCCATGCTGTTGTTATAGCTGCATTATGTGGTTTTGCATTGTCCTGCTGAAATAAACAAGGCCTTCCCTGAAATAGACGTTGTTTGGAGGGAAGCATATGTTGCTCTAAAACCTTTATATACCTTTCAGCATTCACAGAGCCTTCCAAAACATGCAAGCTGCCCATACCGTATGCACTTATGCACCCCCATACCATCAGAGATGCTGGCTTTTGAACTGAGCGCTGATAACATGCTGGAAGGTCTCCCTCCTCTTTAGCCCGGAGGACACGGCGTCCGTGATTTCCAACAAGAATGTCAAATTTGGACTCGTCTGACCATAAAACACTATTCCACTTTGAAATAGTCCATTTTAAATGAGCCTTGGCCCACAGGACACGACGGCGCTTCTGGACCATGTTCACATATGGCTTCCTTTTTGCATGATAGAGCTTTAGTTGGCATCTGCTGATGGCACGGCGGATTGTGTTTAGCGACAGTGGTTTCTGAAAGTATTCCTGGGCCCATTTAGTAATGTCATTGACACAATCATGCCGATGAGTGATGCAGTGTCGTCTGAGAGCCCGAAGACCACAGGCATCCAATAAAGGTCTCCGGCCTTGTCCCTTACGCACAGAGATTTCTCCAGTTTCTCTGAATCTTTTGATGATGTTATGCACTGTAGATGATGAGATTTGCAAAGCCTTTGCAATTTGACATTGAGGAACATTGTTTTTAAAGTTTTCCACAATTTTTTTACGCAGTCTTTCACAGATTGGAGAGCCTCTGCCCATCTTTACTTCTGAGAGACTCTGCTTCTCTAAGACAAAGCTTTTATAGCTAATCATGTTACAGACCTGATATCAATTAACTTAATTAATCACTAGATGTTCTCCCAGCTGAATCTTTTCAAAACTGCTTGCTTTTTTAGCCATTTGTTGCCCCCGTGCCAACTTTTTTGAGACCTGTAGCAGGCATTAAATTTTAAATGAGCTAATTAAGTGGATAAAAGTGTAAAATTTCTCAGTTAAAACATTTGCTACGTTATCTATGTTCTATTGTGAATAAAATATTGGCTCATGTGATTTGAAATTCCTTTAGTTTTCATTTTATTAAAATTTAAAAAACGTCCCAACTTTTCCGGAATTCGGGTTGTATTACATGTCACTAGAAGTTGATTTCCTCTCTGCATCTGTCGAATAGCAACATGTTGCTATCATATGCCATCGTAAACATGATGCACATCCCTCCTGTTCTCAAAAACAATAATAATGTGCTTTGACAGAACAGATTGTGCGACACTAATATAAATAAAGAGACTATCACTCTTGGTTATGCCTGCTGCTCTCTGATGACACATCTGCCTTGTGTTTAGATGTTGGGTTTCGTCTAGTCAATCAAAGCTCACTAAGAGTCACAATGCATGTTGGACTTGTTCATCGAGCCAATTAAAAAGAGAAGTGAGATGACATTGCTAAGAGCTGAGAGGTTATTGCAGAGGTAACCTGTGCCCACTAGGCTTTTGAGAGTTTCTGTGCATCTGACAGAGGGTGCAGAGATAATAATTAATATTCGTCGTCATTCTTGGTTCCTGAAGGTCTGAACAGTCCCCATGTTTTATCATCCTGAAATGTTGTTAAATGTTAATGGGAACCTATTTTTACATGGGCCATTCCACCACACACTCAACCCCCCTGGATAAAACATCAGTACCAACACACTGGCCAATGCTTGAATCATTTGCTGTATGACTTCAGTTAAATTCAGTGTTTGGGATGGGTGACTTGTGTTTACAGGAGCAACTTAAAGGTGATGTATGTAAGATTTTGACTCTACTAAAGCATAAAAATATCATAATATGTTTGCAGATATTTAAGAAACAAGTTAACATACTTGTTTATCTGAAAAACAATGCTACGGTCAGTTATTCTCCTTTGAAAATGTGCATTCCCGGATGGAATGTCTGTCATTGTTTTGGTTTGTTTAACCCACCCACTGCCAGTTTACCCAATTGCATTTCGGCAACCCGGGTTGGCAGAGAACACAGCGTATTTCAGCATATCACAGTTTCAGAGGCTCCTGGGGCACCTGGACAGGGCCTCATCTGCAATGGCATATCAATTGCCTCAAGTTGCTAACAGTATGGCTTGCTCTGCGCTGCTTTAAAATGCTGCTACACGACAAGCACGTACTGGTCCGGATGGACAATACTTTAACTGCTGCATACATCAACCACCAGGGTGGTCTACCCTCCCACCGCATCTTGCAGCTTGCCCACCATCTCCTCCATCTGAGGCTGCTTCGCACTGTAAGTCCCAGGTGAGCTCAATCATGCAGCCGATGAGCTCTCATGTCAGCCCGCCATACTGGGGGAATGGTGACTCCACCCTGAGTCAGTCAAGCTGATCTGGAGATGCTTGGGAGACACTCAGGTAGACCTGTTTCCCACTACCAGCTGTTCTAATCCCTGTCTGAAGGGACAACTGGCAAAGATGTGCTGGAACACAGCTGGCCTCAAGGCCTACGCAAGTATGCCTTCTCACACAGACGAGGAAGGTCAGGGAGGACAAGATGCAAGTCCTCTTAGTTGCGTTGTACTGGACTTGGTTCCCAGAACTGATGCTCCTTGAGACAGTCCTTTCTTGGCATACTCCTCTGAGGGAAGATCTCCTGTTCATCGACTGGTGTTCTTCCCAGTGGGAAAACTACCGTAGATGCCCGAACACGGTCTTGCTCTCCTTTCTGCAACCTCTGCAGTTAGTAGCGCTTAAGTTTCTGTCACTAAAGACAATGCCTTGGCTTCGGTCAAGAGGGCTGCAAGCATCTAAAAGGTCCCCTACTTTTGAAAGGTAGTGCACATATTTTTCAGTTATTGAAATGTGTATTTTAATATTTTAATCCCTCAGAGTGAGATATACAACAAAAAAGCTTTTACCTCTAACTGAATTCTCAAGCAGCCAATATGCAGAATTCATGTATGAGATTGAAGTAGATGTGAAGTTATTGACTAATAACATTATTGACTTAATTTACAGTGATGTCGTTGACTTGATTGCAAATGATTGCAAATATACTATTGAAACTGAACTGAGCTGGATGATGACATCACAGAATTCAATGATGATCTGCCTTTAACTGTCAATTTGCATTATTGTCACACTGTTTTCCTAATTAATGTTGTTCAGTTGCTTTGACACATTCTGTTTAAAGCGCTACATAAATAAAGGTGACATGACTTGACTAAGAAGAGAGATTTATTTCTAAAACAGCAAAAAGGAGCTACAATAAAAAAATATTTTTTTTTTATTGTTATCATAAAATGTTGTGTTAATAGGTTTTGGTTAACGACCACATATGGTTCTAGCATACAGATAATATGAATAAAAATATGAATAATAGGAATATATCATGAACAGGCAGGACATCTAAATAAACTCTTAAAGTAGTTTTCTGATGCATGAGAGAGATTGGAACTTGCAGACTCTTGTGGATATGTTGGCTCTCTCTTGTGCATTTGCTGCATTATCAATTTCTCTACTTCTCCACTGATCAACAAAAAAAGTGAGCAGCTCTACCCTATGAGTATGTGGATTGTGTTTGGACTCATGAGAAGGGATTTACAATCATTTCAACAATTCCTAGAGAATCAACTTGACATTTGTTTTTCTTGTCTCAACATTTGTTTAAGGATTAAGTAAAAGCAGATATTACTAAGGGGAGGAGAATGAGAGAAAACATCATATTCCTCCTACATCATACAGAGTGTGGAAATAATGCCTACAACAGGAAACTTTTGTCTCATTTTAGCAACTCCCAATACAGGCATTCTAGCAACATGGCCACAAGGGAGTACTATAGAGAAAGAGCGGGAGAGAAAGAGGGAATGATAGATGCATATGAAGAAGAGAGCATGGGAGAGAATGGTTGTGCAAAATTCACAAGAGACAGAAGGTAGGGAGACAAAAATAAACTTTTGTCTTTGTGCCTACTGTGATGTATAAGAGGGACACGTATAAAACATGCACAATACCTTTGTTATTCATTGCCACAAACATAAAAGCATGCAAATACACACATGCATCAGGACTTTAATACATTAGCTTGTCCTAGTCAATGACATTATCATTGTAACCTGGCTAACTCAGCTTTTTATACAACGCACAGAGGGATATATGCTGAAAAGACATCCTTAAATTAGCACTGCAGAGTCCCTGCGAATTTACCACTAATGGCAAGATATCTTGCTTTACCCTGTTCTTATATCCTGTTTACTGTCCTGAATCTTGGTGAAAAACAAGGAAACAGTTCGCATGTATCAGCATAATAATTTCTAAGAACTAAACTGATTTTGCAAAGTAAACTAAACTATAAGTGATGAAATACATTGTTAAATATAAAGCAGGATTAGATGTACTACCATTCAAAACTTTGGGGTCGGTTATTCATTTTCTGTCTCTCCATTTCTTTTTCTTTCTTTCTTTCTTTAAAAATACATTATTTCATTTGTTTAAGAAAGGATGCATTAAATCAATCAAAAGTGACAGCAAAGACATTTATAATAAATTTAAGTTTCAACAAAAATATAGGGCACCACAACTGCTTTCATCATTACTGCTATTTCTACCAATATTCTGCTTCTAATAATAATAATAATAATAATAAAAATAAAAATAATAATAATAATAATAATAATAATAATAATAATAATAATAATAATGATAATAATAATAATAATTACAAATCAGTCTATTGGGATCATGTGACACGTGTGATTTTTTTTTTTTTTTTTTTTTTTTGTCAACCTTTTGTTTTGACAAAGTATGGTTGTGAATTCATAGCTGCATGGCCAACCAGTAGAAAATCCTTTAAAAATCATAATCAGTTCATAAAGACATTTTGAGACCAATAGTATATGATTTTCCACTATGTGTAACTATGTACTATAAAGGGAAGCATACAACTATTAATATATCAATCTTGTCCTCAACACAGGGTCAAGAAAAATAAAATTTCTGAATGGCAGCAGGCAGCTATTTTAAAGTCTGATTCAAATTCAAACATTTATGCTGGTTATTTGTCAGCCCAACAATGTCATAACATTTCTGTGTGTTTACTTGGTAGATAAGAATATTTTTGAGCTCAAACCCATTTTCAGTAAAGTGCCATTGTATAAAATGTAGATTTTGTTGCTATTTGCTGTCTTCAAACTGCTTTTATTTCATATTGCTATTTTAAAAATCCCCTTCCTTTTGCTGTGTATAGAGTTGTAACTTTCAAGGTTTTTATTTTTTTATTTTACTTATTTATTTTTTTACTTTTAAACCATGGTGGCTACAGTACATACTGTCTGACATACTTCTCCTGCTGCCCCTCATGTTCTGCATCTTTATTCATCCTTCTCTAGCACCTTTCCTTTCACATGTTTCCATTTTGGTCTCTCTTTCATGAGTGCATGTGTCACACATCATTGGTGGCCTCGTAGAAGCAGGGTGTCAATCCAGGCCATGGCACAATCCCTCTTTGTAGGAGATGCCAAAACAACTTGTCTGCAGGATTCAGCTTTACAGCTCAAGGCTCTCCTCACAGACCGAGACCACTATGTCCCATCCCCTGACCGCAAGCTTCTGGCTTTCTGCACTAGGTGGATTAATTGTAATTTGCAATGTTGTACCCTCACAGTCATCTGAGGCGAATCCAAAATGGCTGTAGTGTTGCTGCGAGGGTGTGTAGAGATTTGCGGCACTGTGTTCTCAGTGGGGTGCTGAGGGTAAAAGCAAAAGCCCATCGACAGGCTTTGATGTGCACTGGTGAATACTGAGGCTAATCAAGAGTGCCATCAGCGAGCTAGCAGTAAGCCAGTGCTTTGTTTGTGTTCTTCAATGCTAATCACTGTGGCTAACACATTAGGCACTTTGATTTATTGGCTCAAGGACAAGGCTTCTTTATAAGTTTATCCGAGCAGTGGTAAAGGAGTTTATCATTATTAATGAATGTGCAACCTAAGCAGGCTTAGCGGCCATTGTTTCTGCACAGTGTATCAGTATAGACTTAAGTTTAGAGATTGCAACAGTTCCACTAGTGCTCCCATTACCAGTTCCTCTGGATACTGTTCCCCAACATGGGATAGCATATGCTACCTAATAATCTAAAGCAACAGGATTGTGAAAAGTTTACACCTCGCTAAGGTTGTGTTTTAAATACGTTTTAAATACGTTTGCTAAAACGTTTGATTTGTTTTTCCAAGATGTAAGTTACAACTTACTGTTGTAAGTTGTAACTTGTGTGTGTGTAAACACAATTGTGTGTTAACACACTTGGCAATAAAGCTCTTTCTGATTCTGATGAAAATGCTAATTAAATCTCTGACAGCAGGTGGCGCTTATAGAACAGTAGCAATATAGCATTACCTGCGTTATGGCTGTATGCAGCGCTGAGCTTATTAACACTCCTTTAAAGTAATGTATTTAAACCAAAATAGCTTGCTGAAATTCTTATGCGGCCGCCTCATCTACCTCAGCCATGCTGATCAGGACCTGTCCCAGTGACCCTGATCGTGCTTGACCTGCCTTCCGTTTCCTTCATATGCCTTCTATTTCCACTATACTCTCCCTCAACCCAACACATGATGACATTGTTACCTTTTTTAGGTTTTGATACCATATGAAAGCTGTGTTCAAGCCCTTTCCAAAACTTTTTTTTTTTTTCATTTTATCCAGCTTGAACGTAACAGAAGTTATGGCTATCTGAAGTTGGCTGATAGCTATGATTTTCCGGAATGGAATTTTAAGAAAAACGGGTTTAAAGTGATATGGGTTTCACTTTCACTTCTACTTAACGATCGCTGTCTGTCAGGAGCACACCGCATCATTACACAAACAGACATTACCATGATGAGGACAGTTTTCTGTTGTTTATCATGATGGGCATAGTCTCTGAACTTTTGATCACCCCTTGTATGTTTGGATAGCACGAGAAGTGTACCTTGTAGTTAGAAAAGCGAGCGCAGCGCACCTGTGCATATAACAGACTGTCATCGGACTCATCCTCTTTAGTAACATCATCATCCAATTATTTATCTCAGAATGTGAAATAGTCCATTATAACATCTTTTAGGGCACTAACATCACCATGATTGATAGACAAGATGTTATAGAATAATAATTGAATGAAACCCTAATTTCGATGGAAAATTTACATACAACCTATTTTTTTAATTACCTGAAAACGTCCCAGTGCGACATCTGACAGGTTTTCCCAAATTGCTATCGTTTTTCAGACATACTGTACATAAATTCTGTATATATGTATGTGGAAGAAGAATGTAAGTGTATGAAAGCAAAAACGTGTATGTGAAAGGAGAATGTGTATGAAAGTAAAAATATATGTACCGTATTTTCCGGACTATAAGTGGCCCTTTTTTTTCATAGTTTGGCTGGTCCTGCGACTTATAGTCAGGTGCGACTTATTCATCAAAATTAATTTGACATGAACCAAGAGAAATGAACTAAGAGAAATTAACCAAGAGAAAACATTACCGTCTCCAGCCGTGATAGGGCGCTCTATGCTGCTCAGTGGTCCTGTAGTCTACACTGACCAGTATAGAGCGCCCCCTCGTGGCTGGAGATGGTAATGTTTTCTCTTGGTTCTTGGTTCTAAATAAATGCGACTTATAGTCCAGTGCAACTTATATATGTTTTTTTCCTCATCATGACGTATTTTTGGACTGATGCGACTTATACTCAGGTGCGATTTATTAGTCCGAAAAATACGGTATGTGAATAGAGAATGTATGTGTGTGTGAGAGTAAAAAATGTATGCATGTGTAAGGAGAATGTGTGTGAGAGTGCGATAATGAATTTTGCCTTGTACAGCCCCTCATATGTATACATGTACGTGTGTGTGTGTGTGTGTGTGTATATGTATATATATAGATAGATAGATAGATAGATAGATAGATAGATAGATAGATAGATAGATAGATAGATAGATAGATACAGTGACAACTGCCACAGTGTTTTGCAGAGAGGGATGCAAAAAAAAGAGAGAGGGAAAGAGAATGAGAGAAATCGATCAATGACGTTGTGTTTACAATTGGGTGCTAAAGGTCAACAGAGGCCAAAAACAAATAAACCGGGACATGATGCATGCGTACTGCAACAGTTTGGGGAACTGCCCAACCCTGTGTACTTCTCTGCATGTGTGCTTGACAAAGAATGTGTGCCTATGTGCCTGCTCTATTCATCTTAGTGATCTATACTCTGTCCTGTCACATATATCAAGTGTTCAAGGAAGAATCCCCAGCACACTCACTCCAGCTTCACATCTGGTACCTGCAATGACAGACCAGTGATATCTGAAACCATGTCAAATTACAATTCCCGTCAGCATGGTGGGTGTGCCACCATTTGATGGAGAGTGCAAAAGAAGTATAAATGTCCTTAATTTTTATAATTTATTGCTTGACAAATTGCAAATGAGACGGAGATATGCTAAATAAAGCATGTTGCGTTTAATCAAACAAACTCTCTATTATTTTCAATTATTTTTTAATGGAGGGCTGGATGGATGGATGGATGGATGGATGGATGGATGGATGGATGGATGGATAGATAGATAGATAGATAGATAGATAGATAGATAGATAGATAGATAGATAGATAGATAGATAGATAGATAGATAGATAGACAGACAGATAGATAGATAGACCTGACGTACCAGCCTGACCAGTAGATTTACTAGCTAAAGGGCAGCACAGAGTGAAATAACTTTACTGAGGTATTTAGTAGACAAAGTTCAGCAGGTTGTTTGAGCTGCTTGAGGTGGATTCAGCAGCGGTCCTGCCCCTGTGACCTCCTGCACCTGCCAAGAGAACAGGAGCAAAAAGTACACCCCTACCCTAATCACTTAGTTTGACACCACAGTAATCACACCACTTTAAAAATTCCTATTACTCAGTTCTTTTCTTTTCTTTTGTGACATGCTATCATGCCAGTAGAAATAAAAAAGTACCATGTTTGAATATTTGAGACACAGAATGAGATAATGCTCCTAAAAAAAAAAAAAAAAGTTTGATCTCCAAAGACTTTCCCATCAGACATTTAGACAACGAGACTGTACTTCTTACCCGTCTGGATTTGATCTCTTTCACATAAAGTGGAAGGAGGAACTCCGACACTCCCTCTAATCTGATGCCCTCTTTGGTTACACGAAGGTTTCCCATGCCATCCTGACAGACAGAGAAAAAAGAGAAAGAGTTTGTCATGTTCGTGCAAATATATAATTGTTTAACAGCATATTTATGCTAATGATAAGGATTGTTTTCTCTTATTATATTTTGCTTTAAACCATACTGGGTCTAAGGAAACCCATAATATATGTGACATAATATATATTCTTATTCTTTAGCTTGGGTTAAACTAATTCTTTACTTTGTTGGAACAGCAGCTACGCTAATTATGTCGCTATTTGTCTCTCTGTTTTGCTAACTAGCAAAACTAGTAACTAGGATATACACAAGCTCTAAAGTCTGGATCCAAAACACCAGAAGAGATGATGCTGACCCCATGCTGACCCCATTTTTAAACGCAATTTTCTGTAAAGTTGCTTTGTATTGATTTGTATTGTATCGTAAAAAGCGCTATACAAATAAACTTGAATTGAATTGAATTGAAATAATCAAAAATAAAGTAATATATTTATGGTAGGACATTTACTACATATAAGCTGGATGTGTTTCATGGAACATGATTTTTACTAAATATCCTAATTATTTTTGAAAAATCGATAATGTTGACCCATATAATGTATTTTAGGCTATTGCTACAAATATACCCATGCTACTTAAAACTGGTTTTGAGTCCAAGGTCACATATTTTAAAGAAATCTCTCATGCAAGCTTGTTTCCACCATGGATAATAAACATAAGAAAAAAAAAAAATTGGGATTAAAACATAAAAAAACAAGAATAAAATATATTTACTTGAAAAAATTTGTGTATTGACACATTTCAACAGTTGAAATAAAATATGTTCTGATGTTCATGTTTATTTCATTCTTTAAGTAAATATGAAAATACAATTGGTTCACGTGCCACTTGAACCGAGGCACTACAGCTATCTGTCACAACCACTGACTGTAAAAAAAAAAGTAGTTCCCTAGTTCCTCGAGGGAATGAGATGCTGCGTCGAATAACGCTTTGGGGAACGCGCTTAGCGTGAGCGACTCTGAATATCATGTGTAATCAGTCCAATGGAAGAGCGTGACATCACAGGCGGGGTGACGTAAGCGACCAGGAAGCTATAAAAGCACGTGCCGCGCAGCTGGCGTCAGCTTCGAGTACCAGCAAGCACCGGCAGGGGTGCCGGGGGTATGGCTCCGAGACGCAGCATCTCGTTCCCTCGAGGAACTAGGGTTACATACGTAACCTAGAGACGTTCTTCTTCAGGAACTCGAGCTGCGTCGAACAACGCTTTGGGGAACGAGTACCAATGCCGCCAGACTACCAAACCCCTGTCTAGTGTGTATCCGAAGAGCACAGCTTAGAATGAGAGGACAGAAGCGCCTGGAGTGACTGGCATGTCTAGGCCATAGAATTTAACAAACGTAGAGGGCGTGGACCACCCCACAGCATTGCAGATGTCCAGCATGGATACACCTGCTAGGAAGGCCTTGGAGGCCGCCATACCCCGAGAAGAGTGAGCCTTGGCTAGGTGGCGTTGATAGCCTCGACTATCAAACGACTAATAGTCTGCTTAGAAGCAGGAGAACCCCTCTTTGGGGGACTGTAGCATACAAGCAATTGGTCAGTTTTTCTCCACAGGGCAGCTCTGTGGACGTATGCGTCCAGCGCTCGAACTGGACACATACAATTTAGCTTCGCTTGGTCGGGCTCCAGAAAGGGAGGAGGACAGAAGGCCTGCAGCACTACAGGCCGTGGTGTAACAGAGGGAACCTTAGGAACATATCCCGCTCGAGGGTATATAAACGCTTTGGTCATGCCAGATGCAAACTCAAGATAAGTGGGTGCCACAGAGAGGACCTGAAGATCTCCTACTCTCCGCAGAGAGGTGATAGCCAACAGAAAGGAGGTTTTAAGCGTAAGATGTCAGTCTGAAATATCTTGAATGGGTTCAAACGGGGGTTTGCACATTGCCTCTAACAACACAACCAAGTCCAATGGGGGAATACGGGACCGTACTGGAGGTCTCAGCCTCAGCGCACGTGGAGGAAACGTGTAACTAGGGGGTGTCTTCCCAAGGACTGGCCATCGAGAAGGGCGTGGTAGGCCGCAATGGCCGCCACGTAAACCTTCAGCGTGGAGTGGGTCAACCCTGCAGAGAGCCTGGCCTGTAGAAACTCCAGAACTGTACCAACTGGGCAGTTTGCTGGGTCTAGTTGGCGGTCTCTGCACCATGAGGTGAAGAGTTTCCACCTCAGGGCGTACAGTTTTCTCGTTGAGGGAGCTCTGGATTGGAGCAGGGTCTCAACAACCTTGGTTGAGAGACCAGCTGCTAATAGTTGTGCCCCCTTACGGGCCACACCCACAGCTTCCACAACTCCGGGCGAGGGTGAATTATCATGCCCTGCGTCTGTGAGAGTAGGTCTGTCCTGATCGGTATCTCCCATGGAGAGCCGTCAAGGAGCGAGACCAGGTCTGCGAACTATACTCGGCCCGGCCGGAACGGGGCTACTAATAACAGATGGACCCCATCTCGGCGTACTCTCGCCAGAACTCCCGGGAGCAGAGCAATAGGGGGAAAGGCGTACAGACGAAGCCTCGGCCAGTTCTGTACCATAGCGTCCAGTCCCAGGGGAGCTGGATGAACTAGAGAGAACCAAAGGAGACATTGTGATGTCTCTTGAGTCGCAAAAAGGTCTACTTGAGCCATGCCAAACACTCTCCACATCTGCTTCACCACCTCTGGGTGAAGCCTCCATTCCCCGGGCCTCGGCCCCTGCCTGGACAGTATGTCTGCTCCCATATTTAGTTTCCCAGGAATATATACTGCTCTTAATGAGAGGAGTTTGCTCTGGGACCACACCAGGATCTGGTGCGTCAGCTTGTACAAAGGGCGCGAACACAGACCTCCCTGGTGGTTGATGTAAGACACCACCGATGTGTTGTCGGTGCGCACCAACACATGGTGACCCTTTAGGTCTGGGAGGAAGTGCTTCAGTGCACTATAAACTGCTAGCATTTCTAGACAATTGATATGCCATGTTAGATGGCGACTGCTCCACAGACCACGGGCAGGGTGGCCACTCATGACTGCACCCCAGCCGGTGAGAGATGCGTCCGTTGCTAGTATTACACGGCGACAAGGAGCTCCCAGCACCGGGCCCTGATTCAAGAACCAAGGTTTCTTCCACATGTCTAAGGCACGGAGGCAGCGCCGCGTGACCTTGATAGTGCAAAGTAGATTGCCCCTCTGGGAAAATCCCTTGGTCTTGAGCCACCACTGTAGGGGTCTCATGTACAGCAGGCCAAGAGGTATCACGTTGGACGCAGCTGCCATCAGACCCAACAATCTCTGAAATTGTTTGACAGTAAGTGACTGGCCTTCTCTGACTCTCTCGACTGAGATGAGGATCAACTCGATACGAACAGAGGTCAATCGTGCCTGCATCGCGGTCGTATCCCATACTATGCCTAGATAGGTGGTTCGCTGAACTGGAGAAAGTACAGTCTTCTTGGCATTCAGTCTCAAACCCAGCTCCCCCATATGTGCGAGAACGCCCAGATCTCCCGCCCAGATGCCCCGAGAGAGCAACAAGGGAGGAACTTCTGGAATGCCGCCGCTTGTTTGCGGGCCTCCTGAAACCTGTCAATGACAGAATTGACTGCGTCGCCAAACAGGCCAGTCGGCTGAATCGGGGCGTCCATGAGGCAGACCATGTCCCGCTCTTTCATATCGGACAGGGTCAACCATAAGTGCCTCTCCGCGACCACCATAGCTGCCATGGACCGCCCAATCACTCGGGCGGTCTCCTTGGTAGCACGGAGGGAGGGATCAGCGGTCCTTCTTAGTTCTGATATATCATGGGACTTGATCTCCTCTCCCTCATCTAGCTCTTTAAGCAGGTCGGCTTGGTACGCCTGTAACAATGCCATGGTGTGCAGATACGCACAAGCCTGACCTGCAGCCGCATACCCTTTGCCCACCAAAGCCAATGTTGTTCTGAGTGGCTTTGAGGGCAATGCCGGGGCCTTCAGAGACGATGCTGCGCCGGGGGACAGATAGCTCGCGAGCGTCTGTTCCACCCGGGGCAATGCTTTATAGTCGTGCTCTCCCATCCCCACTACATTGCCATAGTAGTCAGATGAGGGGATGTAGAGGCGGGCTGAAAATGGGCGTTTCCACGACCTGGCGATCTCATCATGCAGGTCGGGAAAAAATGTGCTTCTGACTTCAGGGATTGGGCGCCGGATCTTGCGGAAGTGGAAGGAGATAGGGACTGGCCCGTCTACATTCCCTCCACCAGATCCACTTGCGAACCCCACGAGTGCAGCCGCCGTTCTGCCTCGGCAGAAGCGGGACCAGCACCGCGGGGAATGCTGGCGAAGCCCCCCTCCTCGAAGAGGGCCCTCCAGGAACGCTCCCAGGCAAACCACGCATAAGCTGTGTGTATCCCCACCCGTTATATATCGCGGGCAGGGAGGAACACACAACCTATAACGCGATTTGGAATCGCCATCAGTATGCTTAGATTTGTCCTTGCTCTTTGGCATGACTTGGAGCTCTAACTGGACAGACAACAGTAAATAAGACTCACAAGACAAACAAGTGACATTCACACACAGAGCGCTTGCTGAAAGACGCAAAGCTGACGCCAGCTGCGCGTCACGTGCTTTTATAGCTTTCTGGTCACTTACGTCACCCCGCCTGTGACGTCAAGCTCTTCCATCGGATTGATTACACACGATATTCAGAGTCGCTCACGCAAAGCACGTTCCCCAAAGCATTGTTCGACGCAACTCGAGTTCCTGAAGAGGAACATGGATGTAGTGTCCATGACCTCATCCATAGACTCCTGAAGAGCGTTTTTGAAGCTCAAAGTGTGCAGAGCGGACCATCACCATCTTGGCAGCGCGTCACTGCGCGACTCTCCCGGACAATCGAAAATGGCCAAAAAGGCGGGAGCTGGTTGCTGAAGCCACACCCACCTAGTTTGACTGCAGTGTCAGCAGCAGCAATCCACCTGTCACTCAAGTGGCCACGCCCTTAATTATGCAGAACTTTAAGGCTTAATATAATTTAAACGGATGAGTTTCAACCCTCCTCACAGTTGTCATGAAGGGTAAAATTAGCTCTATAGACCAAAATATTTTTTTTGCACCAGGCTGTAAACATGTTTTTTTCTGCTGTAAAGTTGGGCATTTTAACATGGGTAGTCAATGGGATTGACTCCCATTTGCAGCCAGCCTCAAGCGGCCAGTTAAATAATTTTAGTCACTTCCTTGTTGGCTTCACGAGAGAGAGTGGGAGGTTGCCACTCGGTCACAACACATTACTATCTCTGTAATGGATAGAAATATGTTACGACTTCGGTAAGTCATGGCCTAGTGGTTAGAGAGTATGACTACTAACCCTAAGGTTGGCAGTTCAAGTCTTGGGCTGGCAACAACAGGACTTATGTGCCCTTGGCAAGTCACCGAACCCCCAACTGTTCCCCGGGTGCTGCAGCATAAATGGCTGCCCACTGCTCCGAGTGTGTGTGTGTGTGTGTTCACTGCTGTGTGTGTGCACTTTGGATGGGTTAAATGCAGAGCATGAATTCTGAGTATGGGTCACCATACTTGGCTGTACTGTATGTCACTTTCACTCACTTCACTTATTAAAGAGCCACAAAATGATATTTATTATTTTAATTTCTCAACAAAAAAGACTAAATTAGAAATCTGGGACCTTGTTTCATACCAGAAGTAACCTGCTCTGTCTTGTCTGTTGATGTGTTGTCAGTGCTCTTTGCATTGCAATGTATTTTTTTTTCAGTGTGAAAACATATAGTGTACTTTAGTGTGAGGCATGTCAGAGATAGCAACAGTAACTAAGGAGGGATTTTGCAAAGGGTCAACTGTGAGATCACAACTTTTGTGAGAGACACACTTTTCAATCTTATATTTTAGAATATTTGGTTAGTTCTTTTCTCTATCTGATTTTTTTTTTTTTTTTATACAGTTCCAGTCATTAGCCGCTTCAGTTTTCACGTCAAAGTAACTGGGAGTTCCATTACATGTAGCGTTGTTGTGCTTTCCATTGTGAAGTATGAATTTGTTAGAATAATATGCTTTTGCTTTTTTGAATGAACACTTTTCTGCCTTGTAGAGAATGCAATAATATGGGTGTCAAAATATACTGAAACAAATCAATTTAGTTTAACAGATAACTAAACCAGTTTACTCCAACTTCTCTGTATTCTGCTAAATGTACTGTATGTAAACACTTGGGTATTGTAGATTGTGGATTTAAGCATCTCTCAAAAGCAGTTTCTCTCTTCAATTTGGGTTGCACAAAGAGAAGCTATTTTCCATCTTCCTTTTCTCAATTTACTTCTCTCCTTCCCAAATGCCATATTCTCTCTTTCATCACATCCTCTTTTCCATCTTCCCTTCTCACCACATTCTCAGTAAAGTAAAAAAAAAGACTACAGTAATTATGTCAAATGACGTCAAACTTCAGTCCATGTTGTTAATATTTCTAAAGAGACAGGACACTGTCAAAAGAGAGAGCAAGCATATTTTTTTTCTTTCTTTATGAGCAATTAATTTCTAAAAACAGCTTTTACCGTTTTGACCTTTCTCTGTTTAACCTGTTCATTTCATCTTTCAAGAGTACTTTGTGGTCTTGGGCAATATTAATGAATCAGTTACTAGAGAAGTTGATTTCATGTTTGGTTCTAATGGCATTGTTTCAGAATTAGCACACAAAGCATTATAATTACTGCATGTGAAAGCGCTGCCAGAAGATGAGGACTTTAAATGGGTCATCGGATGCTACATGCACTTTTACATGTTGCACTTTTCACAACCACCCTATAATGATAAAAATCCACCTAGTGTTTATATATATATATATATATATATATACTTTTTTATATTATACATGTATAGTGACTCCAAGCTTTTGAAAGGAATAATGTTAAAAAAAAGCTTTTTTATTTCAGATAAATGCTGATCTTTGGATCTTTCTATTCATCAGAGAATCCTGAAAAAAAAAAGTGTACTCAAAAGTTTTGAATATTGATAATGATGATGATGATGATGATAATAATAATAATAATAATAATAATAATAATAAGTCTCTTGAACAGCAAATCAGCATATTATAATGATTTCTGAAGCACTGTGAGAGACTGAAGACTGAATTAATGATGCTGAAAATTTTGCTTTGATCACAGGAATAAATTACATTTTAAAGGGGTCATGTGATGCCTTTTTAAAGATCATTATTTTGTGTATTTAGTGTAACAGAACACGTTGACGTGCTTTAATGTAAAAAAAAAAAAAACATTATTTTTTTAAATACTGTACATTAGTATATGTCCTCTATTCCCCGCCTCTCTAAAACACATCGTTTTCTACAAAGTCCCTCCTTCTGACAAGTGCAGTCTGCTCTGATTGGCCAACTGACCCAGTGCACTGTGATTGGCTGAACACCGCAAGCACTCGTCGGAAATGGAAACAGAGTGGAGTGACAGACACAGTGATGAAGCTCTTTTGTGTTTGCAGTACACAAGCAACGGACGGTCATGTGAGTGACTGGTCTCTCTCTCTCTCTCTCTCTCTCTCTCTCACACACACACATACACACACACACAGACATGCACGCACACACACACATGATGCGCAAAACTCCGCATTTGAACAGTCTACAGCACATACTTAAACTAATAACAAAACAAAGTAGCTGATTCAGAAGCACCAGATTGTCGTAGCAAAGTCAGAATTACCTACTCTCCTAGGTTCACAAAACGGTTATCCATAAAATTAATTGCTGTTCTGTTTTAACTTGTAAGTAATCTTAAAGATTCCTAAATGCATCTACTTTCGGAAGGCCAAATGAAGTGATTTTGCTGTCATCTAGATCAACCATCAACATTGTGAATAAATAAATCGTATATGCAACAAAATTTTACTCTGGGCAACTAAATGTCGTCTATTGTTAGCCATTGGCTAATTGATTCTTAGATTTTACATGCCAGTGTATGTGTTCGAGGCTATTATAAGATTAGCACAGATATATTTTCACTCGCTGAACACTGACTCCTTCAGTGTCCTTCACTCCATCCTGAGTCCTTCAGAGTTTCTTTCTCCATCAAGTGATCTGTACTTTTTCAATTCATCTCAATGGACGCACAGTGCACCTGTATTTGCCGAACTGTAAACTCTTTGTGAAGGCGCACGACTCGCCAATAGCGATGTTTCTCACACATGCAAAGAGAGAAATTGAGAGTCTTACTACGCTGAATCAACAAGCTACATGTAAACTATATTCTTTGTTGTATTTTCCTGTCAATAATGGAGTTAATTTAGAATTACCGTAATTCCTCAAATAAAAGCCTGGGCCTTCTGAACTGCAGAAGGTAACAGGCTTTTATTTGAAGCAGGCTTTTATTAGAGGCAGGCCTTTATTTCTAATTCCATCTGTTTGATAAGTAATTGTTTTAAATAACCAGTTTTGAATTAAAAGCGATGGCGTTCCAGTGGACAGAGATCGTAACATTAGCACAGAATCAGTTCAGAATCAATCACCAAAAGAATCAGTTCAGTTCAGACGCGCTCTGTGTCAGTCTGCTCCACGCTGAATCACGCATGCGCAGTATCATCAGCTCGGACGCGTCCAACAGAAACAGTTCTCGGTTCAGTGTACTGGTGATCCGAAAACCGATGCAACCGGTTCTTGACTCGAGAAAGAGAAACGCTCCGGCAGTGGGCGTGTACGTTCGTTAATTGGCTCTGCCGCAAAAATTTCCCCCCGCCTTTATTTAAGACCGGCCTTTATTTGTCAGTGTTGACCACGCCCCCGGCCACTATAAGAGGCCCAGCGTTTATTTGAGTACCGGTTTTTATTTGAGGAATTACAGTATTCAGCTTTTTAGAACAAGCAGAAGATATGCTGGTTTTTCCGGTAGTGGGTGGAGCTAAAGCACAAATGGCAATTTCATTGGCTGGCGCTCATCTATTACTGTCCCTGTTTTGATATCAGCAAATCAGTTTGACCGAACGCAGACAACATGATTAATATTCATGAACCCAGCAGTACATCAATCCGTAGTGCATTGTATATTGTTAGTATGGTAGTAGTATTATCTTTAATAATAATTAATAAGAGCTATAACTATTTATATATATATATATTTTTTTTTTTTTTTTTTTTTTTTTTTTACAGAAACCCTAAATGACCAAAAATGTCTTAAGTATCACCACCAGTCTTAAGTCCAGTTAAAATGATAAATGTGCATTCATACATGGTTACCAAGTTTTAGTTCTAATCACTAAAGTTCTATCATTAAATAGTGCTTAATACCGTAATATAATGCTTGACTGACTGATTAAGAAGCTAAGATTTAAGAAGCTGTGTCGTTTTACAAATATAAGCTGATTGGAGTCATACAAATATACATATACATACATGGCGAGTAAACACATTTTTTTATTGCCATTATATTATATGGCGATTATATTGCCAAGGTGCACGTAGAGGGTTGTAGATACACACAGCATCTCCCTGACATGGCTGCTTCAACACTAACTATGGTTACTGAAACCAGGCCTTCTTTCTTTGCGTGAACATTTGGGCGTCATTATGCACCTATTTCCACATAGTGACGTAGATGTTTGAATGAGCCATGTTAGGGGGACGTGGCAAAGTCTTAACTTTGATAAAAAAATATCTCTTTGGTTTTGAGACATAGTCTTTGCAACTTAAGGGATCTTATCTATGCAAAATCAGCTTCTAACACTCCAAAGAGAAATTAAAACTTGAAATCGAATAATATGACCCCTTTAAAATATATTCAAATAGAAAGCAGTCATTTTACATACTAAAAATATTTCACCACATCACTGATTTTGCTGTATTTTGGATCAAATAAACGCAGGCTTGGTGAACAGAAGAGACTTCTTAAAAAATAAAATAAAAAATAAAAAAATCTTACTGTCCAAGAATGTTTGACTGGTAGTGTATGTATATATATAAACCTGAAAGGGTACCCTGGCACATTTCCAACTAAGAAAAGGCAGACCTTAGCAAACTGGCCCAATAAAACCCACTGGCTTTCAACCAGGGACCACTAATGTCTGAGATAATGACCTTAAAACAAAAACAATGATGAGGCAACAAAACTAAACAGCTCATAAATGAATCTCAATGCACCTTTAGTTGCCAGGTGCATGCAGTTCCTATATTTGTCCTGCAACTATCCTGGTTTGTCTGATATTCAATATTTCATTCAAAAATATTATGCTATTCTCATGCTGCTGTTAATTTTGTTTGTTTATATACAAAAATTACTTTGAAATGCTTGTTGGATCTCCACAGCCTCATTACTGGCTGAACACTGGCAATGTTGCAGTAAAAAGGTGGTGTCAGTCTGGACCAGTTCAATAACTAGACCTTCTGTCAATCAGTGGCCACTTTGGGAGATTCTGGGAGTGACAACAGTGTCAAGCGAGGCCTTAAGGCCTATAACTTGCTCGTATTTTAGTGCCATTGCAGCTTGCATTTCTGCTTCAGCTGGTGTGACAGAGGTTTGTTACCATCAACTTCCTCGACAGCAGCAGCCATCTGAGTTGCTATTCTCTCAGCTTTTTTCTCAGAACATTTTAAATTTCAGCACTTCTCTCTGTCATAATCAACTAAATGGCTTCTGCTGATCATACTGGACTGATCTTGATAAGATAAAACATATCTGTAGCATAAGGGCAAGAAAAGGAAAGTGGAATCTCCTATAATGTCAATGGTGCTTGCGCTACAGTGTTTACATCCCCAATTCCAAAAAAAGTTTGAACATTTAGCAAAATGCAGTGAAATAAAAATGTGATTTGTTAATTACCTTTTACTTTTATGTAGTAAATTTTACTTGTATGTCAAAAGTACAAAGAAAATATCTCCAATGTTTTAACTGACCAGCTTAAATGTGATTTGTAAATATAAACAAATTTTGATGTTGATGGCTATAACACACTTCAAAAAAAGTTGGAACAAAGGCTAAATAAAAGTCAATAGGTTATAGAATATCCAAGCTAAACTGTTTTGAAACAGCCCACAATAAGCAAGTGAATTGGTAATAGGTGAAAGGATCATGTTTGGGGATAGAAAGAGAATCTCCGTCTTTGGCAGCAAAGCCACTCTGTGGCAAATTTCATGAGTGAAGTGTCAAACAAATCAAAAATAACTTTTCTCAATGCAAATTCACAAAGAATTTAGGTCTTTCACCAACTACCATACAGTGCATAATATTGTGAAAAAAATCAGGGAATCCAAAGAAATCGCATTGCATATAGTGCAAGGCAGGAAACCTTTGATGTGAAAAGGTGAATGTGCATGACCTTTGAGTACACAGATGGCACTGCATAAGAAACAGTCCTGCTGCGGTGTTCAATATAGCCACCCACATGTGGTCTCGAGTACTTCAGAAAAACCGTTGTCATTTACCACAGTCTGCTGCTGCATTAAGAAATGCAACTTATGCAAGGAGTAAGCTATACATCAATTAAATGGGGATGCAGCAGTGCAAACGGCATGTGAATTAAACAATAACGACTATAGACTGACGAGCAGCTGCAGTCTTGAATCAAGAAAGATTGTATCAAGAAAGATTGTAAAAAGTTTGCAATTAGTATCTTCAATTCTCAAATGATTAAACATTGCAATTAAAATAATAGTTGTTGTGACAGTATGTTACATGCATCTGTTCCAGGTTTTTTTTTTTTTTTTGGAGTGTTGCATCAAAAAAAAATGTTTAGATTTACAAAATAAAAAATTTGGTCATTGAAAATGCTGGAAATTTTTTCTTTGTACTTTTGTCAATTAAATATTTTTTGAGAGAATTAACAAATCACAGCCTCTTGATTTTTATCGCATTTTACAAAATGTCACAAAATGTTTTTAGAACTGGGGTTGTATTTTCATTATCTTGTCAAAAACTAGACACAAACTAGATTCCAAATGGATCATTCATCAACCTCTTCATTAGCTCTGCAGACATAATTGTGTACTCATCCAGAGGAATTTTCAAATACAGCACAAGTTTGAATTAACCATTTCCGTGTGAGCAATCAGCATCATGAAAACAGACACAATCATAACTTCAGTGTGACAGCTGGCTGTTTCATGGCGATAAAGTGCCATTTAAATCTTTAGAGGGGATTTGATTGGCTGTGAGTCACACAGATTACAAGTTTAAACTTATCTTAGATATGGAACAAATTCTGTTTATATATATATATATATATATATATATATATATATATATATATATATATATATATATATATATATATATATATATATATATATATATATATATATATATATATATATATATATATATATATATGTAACCCTTTTCGTCTGTGTGCTCCCCCAAAAGGCTCTGCGTTGTGTTTGGGTGATGATTGAATGAGGAGGACACAAAGATCGTTGTCGTCCCAGCGGTGAAGCTTATTTATTGGGCTCTTTATCTGCATCAGCCACTTTTCACAAGGAAAATAGAACTGTTAGTTACTAATATCAAAACTAAAAATGTATATAAAATCATAAAACAAGACAATATAGTTTTAGCTGTTGTTATATTAAACCTTAAATCAGGGGGGTTCCCAAAGACTGGAAAAATAACTTTCCACATATGACAAGTGATGTTGAATACCACATGCATCCCAAATACAAAGAATAAAACTCAAAATACTCAGATAAACGTTAAACACAATACAATATAAAGAAAAATATACCCCACCACATGGAAGGTACAACCCATGAAATAATATCAGAAATACAAAACCATCTTTTACCAATAAGTGCACATATATGTTAGTTAACATCTTTAACAGCAATATATATCTTCAAATAACATGGATGGCCAATATAGTTAAAGAAATATAATGGATGTAACAGAGAACAGTGAAAACCATCCTTACCTTTTCACAAGGAAAATAGAACTGAATTAAACAACAGCTCCACCCATGTGAAGAAGGGCTCACTTACACAATGATATACTCCTAAAACACAGCTCCCCCCTAAGGCTGGGAGAAACATATTACATCTTGCCTACATCCACCCCCTCTTTCAATGATGCCGTCCCAGTCATCACTAAAAAAAACAAAATTAAGTCAGTTTAAATCTTAATATTAACTTTGAAGTGTCTGTGTGGGGTGTGTGTCTGTATAGGTATTGCTAAAGTAGAGCTGCTTCTTCGCCTTAGCCTTTTCCCACACTTTCCTTCCTCTCTCTACCTTCTCCTTATCAATCTCGCTTTGGAGGCCATGTATCTCCAAGGAGAGTCTTTTTGGTGGGCGCCTTTTTCGCTCAGGATATCTCCTCTCTGGCCTCTCAGGATTGGAGACTTCCAATGACGTCTGCTCCCCATTCTTCTCCTCTTCGCTCACAGTCTCTTTTAATTGACTTCCATCCTGTCCATGCTCTTCGTCCACCACATCCTGCCATTCCACACTTGTACACTGTGTAATAGTGCCACTGTCTACACTTTCAATTGTCTCCACTATTTCCTCTTCTTCCTCTGAAACACCTGAGTCCATTCCAGACACTTCCTCCATGTCAGGCTCTTCTCCGGCAAGGTACTTGGAACTCACCGGGAAAAACATGCACTGGGACAGAAGATTTCGGTGGATGACTCTTTCCCTGTCACCATCTTCTGGACGAACCACATACACTGGAATCCCTGGCTGTTTCTTCACCACAACATATGGACGTGGTTCCCACCTATCAGCCAGCTTCTGTTTCCCCTCAACATAACACACTTTCACCATCACTCTGTCACCAGGTTGGAACATGTGGCTTTTGGCTTTCTTGTCATAGTGCTTTTTCTGAAGATCCTTAGCATGCCTTGACATTCGATCTGCCTCATTATAAGCATAGGACAAGCATTCATGCAGAGTCTGGACATATTCACTGTACTCACATGGCTCTTTTGCTGTTGACAGGCCAAACATGAGATCAACAGGCAGTCGTGGATGTCTGCCATACATCAAGAAGTATGGGGAAAAACCAGTCGAATCGTGTTGAGTGCAGTTGTAAGCATGTGTCAGTGCGTCAATGTATTCATGCCACCTGGGTTTTTTATCAGGATCAAGAGTGCCCAACATATTCATAAGAGTTCTGTTAAATCTCTCTGTGGTCCCATTTCCCTGCGGATGGTAGGGGCTAGTATGACTCCTTGTAATTCCCGTTAACTTACACAACTCCCTCACTACTGTACTCTCAAAATTTCTGCCTTGATCTGCATGGAGTCTTGCTGGAAAACCAAATCGACAGAAGAAATTCTTCCACAGCACCCTTGCCACAGTGACAGCCTTCTGGTCTTTTGTGGGGTAAGCCTGGGCGAATCTTGAGAAATGATCGGTGACAACCAGGACATTCTCTATTCCTCCCTTAGACTTCTCCAGGACAAGAAAATCCATGCATATGAGTTCCATAGGGGCATTAGTGTGAACGCTCACCAGCGGAGCCCTATTTCCAGTGGGAGTTTTCCTCAGACAACATCTTTCACACTGCTCACACCATGACTTTATTTCACACTGCATTCTCGGCCAAAAGAATCGTTCCCGGAACAGATTCAAAGTACGCTCAAATCCCAAATGACCAGAGTCGTCATGAAGACTTGTTTTAGCCAAAAGTCGCATTTTCTCTGGCAAGACCAGCTGAGCAATGGACCGTCCCTGAACATCCTTAACTTGCCTGTAAAGAATTCCATTTTTGACCACCAGCCTCCTCCACTCTTTTAAGAGAAACCGTGTATCTTTCCCCTTTTCCAATCTTTCTCCACGTCTTGGCTTTTTGTTTAGTGTCTTGTAATGTAGGACTGGCCCAATGACAGGGTCCTCCTTTTGACATCCCCTGATCTCCAGCTTTGTCATTGCAGGCAGTGCATCAGTACCCGCTCCATCAAATGAATTGGCTAGCCCGTCAACCTGGTCCAGAAACTCTCCCTCTGTGCATACAACAGTTCTCTCTGCTTGCTCACTAACGTCTTCCTTCCTCCCTGAGACATCTCCACAGGAGTGGTCTTGCCGCGTGGAGGAAATGCACTGTGGGCAGGACTGAAGAGTTTCTATGACCTCTTGATTAGACATCCTTGAGAGTGCATCAGCATTAGAGTTGGACTTCCCTTGCCTGTACTCAATTCCAAAGTCAAACATGGCCAGCTGTGACACCCAACGCTGACCTGTGGCGTCCAACTTCGCTGTACTCATCACGTATTTAAGTGGGTTGTTGTCAGTCAGCACAGAAAACTTATGTCCATAAAGGTGATCATAAAACTTATCTGTAACAGCCCACTTTAGAGCCAAAAACTCTAACTTATGTGCAGGGTAGCGGGTCTCAGGTGGTCTCAAACCTCGGCTTGCATACGCTATTACTTTTTCCACACCATCTTGAACTTGTGCAAGGACTGCCCCAAGACCCTCAACAGAAGCATCCGTTTGCAGTACAAATGGTAAGCTGAAGTCAGGGTAGCCCAGAACTGGTGCTGTAGTCAGTCTCTCCTTCAATGCTTCAAATGCTCTCTCACATTCATCTGTCCACACAAACGGTTTAACAGTTACAGAAGTTCCTTTCACCCCTCTTTTCTTCTTCTTTGGGTCACCAGAGGTAAGTCTATACAGAGGTGCCGCCAATGTTGCATATCCCTTGATGAACCGTCTGTAGTACCCAGCGAAACCAACGAACCCCAGCACTTCCTTCACACTTGACGGCCGCTTCCAGTCTCTGACTCTGCTTATCTTCTCAGGATCTGTATGAATACCCTCTGCAGATACTACATGGCCCAGATACTGAACTTCTTTCCTCAGTAGACTACACTTTTGAGGCTTCAGCTTCAAACCATGTTTGCGGAGTCGGCTGAACACTGCTTCCAACCGCTCAAGATGCTCTTCAAAAGTGCTAGAGAAGATAATTAAGTCGTCAAGGTAGATAAGGAGGCTCTCAAAGTTCAGATCACCAAAGCAGCAGGTCATCAATCTTTGGAAGGTTGAGGGGGCATTCTGCAGACCAAACGGCATCCTGTTGGCCTCATATAACCCCATGGGGGTGCTAAAAGCAGTTTTGAGCTTGTCGTGTTCAGCCACCTCAACTTGCCAGTAACCAGAGGTAAGATCAAGAGTCGAGAAGAACCTTGCCTGTCCCAGTGCCTCCAATGCTTCCTCTATTCTTGGAAGTGGAAAAGCGTCTCTGGTACTGCAGGAATTCAGTTTCCTGTAGTCCACACAGATCCTCAGGGAGCCATCTTTTTTAGAAACAACAACGATGGGGGATGCATACGGGCTTTTGCTTGGACGAATGACTCCAGCTTCTTCCATCTCTGATATGGCCTTCCGCACTTCTTGGTACTGAGACGGGGGTATTTTGCGATAAGGTAGGCGGAAAGGTTTTGAGTCTACCAGAGGTATCTCATGTCGCACAGTGGTGGTATGTCCGTAGTCCATAGAGTGTTTGGAGAAGACGTCAGTATTTCTCCTCAGCAAATCCTGAAGCAACCCCAACTGCTCCTCTCCTTCTACTGCTGCAGCACTAAGATCAACTCCACATGTTACACCATCAACCGACTCAACACTGGTAGTCTGCTGTTGACTCTGACAAGACGCTGTCACTGAATTCTCACACTGACTCTGACACAAGAACTGGTTTTGGCACAGCATTTGGCACTTTTCTTCCCCTTCAATGACATTCTGAACCAGGAAAGCATCTGCAATCAGGGTCCTTGGGTTGACAATAACATCCTTTCCAGACATATTTAAGAGTCGAATGGGAACACAACCTTTTTTAACATTAACAAGCAGCCTGGCTACCATAAGGCCTTCTGGAACCCTTTTGGAGGACTGGCTCTCCACTAGAACTGTATAGTGTGTTCTCTTCGGTCCACCCATCACTCTGCCAATAACATCCTGCTCCTTACCAGCTGGTATTCTTATCCTGTGACCAGCATACTGTACTTGACCAACTTTACCTGCAGCTCCACCAGGTTCACTTTTACTCACAGCAACCATTGCAGAGTGCCACTCAGGATTGGTCAACTTCAATTTGGCCAGATATCTTCTGCCATATGATGCTTGAAGGTCATTTCTGGAAACCCTTATTACATTAGTTCCAATGAGCAATGGAACACTGGATCGGTACTCAGTAACAGGGACAACAAAAGCAGGAACATTTGAGTAGACCCTTCCCAAAAACTTAAGGTTGATACAAAGCACACCAACATAAGATACGGGTTGGCCTGCGGCACCTTCAATGGGGATGTCTGATGGCTGCAATTCCTGAGTACATAAGAGATGATGTTGTCGCCAGAACTCATCAGTAATTGTAGTTACTTGAGAGCCAGAGTCAATGAGAGCCTTACACATTTCTCCATTCACTCCAACAACCCCTTCATTACAGGGACCTACCAGCGGGGTATCAGCTGGTTTTGACCTGCCCGTTTCATGTTGCTGGGGACTCTGTTGCATGCCTGTGGTTTCCCCGTTAACCACAGGCCCTAAGCATTTAAATCCTGCCTGGACTCGGCTCCAATTTCAGCTTGGGCTGCCTCATCAGTCATCACTGTCCGACACAGACGTGCAATGTGTCCCAGTTTTCCACAACGATAGCACACTACGCCCCTTACTGCAGTGTCACTACTCTCTTGAGGTCTCTGGATGTGAGGAAACACAGTCTGTGGTGATGCTCCAACTTTAGCCTCCAACTGCGTCAATCTGTTAAGCTGATCCTCTTGACTGCTCACCAGTTTCTTCACCAAGGCTGTGAGTTCAGTCAGGTCTGTGTTCTGCCGATTTCCTTTTTCTGTTCTCGGCTTTTCGCCACTCTAGTTACTGCTCACTGTTGTAAACTGAGCCAGTGCATACGTCTTTTTGGCCTTTGGCTGTGTCTGAAACTTCCTTGTCTCACGAGCAAGGTTACGAAGTTCTGCTTGAAGTTCACGAAAACTTAGAAGTCTAGGCTTCATCGGTGCTATCCTGTGAAAAACCTCTTCGTCACTCAATCCTCTCATGAACTGACGTGTCAGTTTGCTGTCCCGGTCTGGAAAAGGCTGACCTTCATATTGAGCATCTTCCACTGAACGTAAAGTAGCCTCCAGAGCAATGGCGTATGAGCATGCTGATTCGCCAGGGCGCTGGTATCTCTCATAGAAATCAGCTAATGGATCCAGGGACGTCTGCATATCACTATACTCAGCTCGTAGTTGTATGCTCGCAGGGATGTATGCATCTTGGTGATGAGCCACGGTCTGAGGTCTTTGCACTGAAATGGGTTGTTGTGCATACATATGTGAACCATGAGACACCGGCACCGTCATAGGAACATACACAGGTGGTGAGAAGGATGACACAACAGCACAATGCGAATGTAAGGTGCGCTGTCGATCATTGGAATTTCTGTGTGTTTGAACGGAGTCTGTTTTCTGAGCGGCCGTTGGATGACCTGGCAAGTTGGCTTGGGGTGAACCAGCCATTGCAGCAGGAGAGTGCAGGCCATATGGAGAAGTGTACATATTGGGTGTCTGGATCATACATCGACCGGCATGCTTATTTCATACTGTTGGATTTTGTCCTGCTTTACTGGTAACCATGGGGTGGCCTGGAAGGGCTGCCTTAGTGGTACTTGGGGATGAGGAGGTGGTCGATGAGGGGTGGTTTCATGGAGCCCCTGCATTTCTCTTCCACTTCTTTCAATTCTCTCGTACTTCTTATTTGTCAGATTGCTTCTGTTGACGTAGAAACCAACGATCCGGGTCATGGCACCAAAGATGTAACCCTTTTCGTCTGTGTGCTCCCCCAAAAGGCTCTGCGTTGTGTTTGGGTGATGATTGAATGAGGAGGACACAAAGATCGTTGTCGTCCCAGCGGTGAAGCTTATTTATTGGGCTCTTTATCTGCATCAGCCACTTTTCACAAGGAAAATAGAACTGTTAGTTACTAATATCAAAACTAAAAATGTATATAAAATCATAAAACAAGACAATATAGTTTTAGCTGTTGTTATATTAAACCTTAAATCAGGGGGGTTCCCAAAGACTGGAAAAATTACTTTCCACATATGACAAGTGATGTTGAATACCACATGCATCCCAAATACAAAGAATAAAACTCAAAATACTCAGATAAACGTTAAACACAATACAATATAAAGAAAAATATACCCCACCACATGGAAGGTACAACCCATGAAATAATATCAGAAATACAAAACCATCTTTTACCAATAAGTGCACATATATGTTAGTTAACATCTTTAACAGCAATATATATCTTCAAATAACATGGATGGCCAATATAATTAAAGAAATATAATGGATGTAACAGAGAACAGTGAAAACCATCCTTACCTTTTCACAAGGAAAATAGAACTGAATTAAACAACAGCTCCACCCATGTGAAGAAGGGCTCACTTACACAATGATATACTCCTAAAACACAGCTCCCCCCTAAGGCTGGGAGAAACATATTACATCTTGCCTATATATATATATATATATATATATATATATATATATATATATATATATATATATATATATATATATATATATATAAGAAATTAGGGCTGTTGATTTAATGTGTTATTTTAATTAATGATTTATGAAAAAAAAGTGATCAATTGTTTTAATGCATTTAACACAACACCTACCCTACCCCAGACCTGTATGCTCCTTAAATTCAAGATATTTGAGCAAAAATGCCCCTGAGTTTTTGTCTCATATTTATATCATAGTTAAGCAAAATTACACAGGCAATGAGTGTAATATCACACAAATGCTGTTTTTGTCCTGAATAGCACGGATGCAAATGTTCCCTATCTGTCGGTCACTACGAGTTATGTCGAACGACATATGGGGTCTCACTCTGAGTTTAAGAGAAAACGCCAATGAAAATTGGCTAGTGGATTTAACATACCTGAGCCACTCCCCGTGCTAACGGGTATAAATAGGGCGACAGGTGCATGCACTCATTAGATTTTTGCTTCGGAGCCGAGTGGTTGTATGAAAGCTGTTATGCTCCACAAAGCCATTCATCTGCTGTGTCGGGAAGCTGTTCTGGTTGGCGGTACGGCGCAAACAGTGGTGTCCCTTTCAGCGATTCCCCGGGGCGCTTCAACTAAGAGAGCAGATTTCCTAAAAGAGCAAATCACGGACGATTCGCGTCTTTTTAAATACGCCGTTTCTTTCGCGTCCTTCTGGATGCGGTCGTTTCCTTTTCTCTGACAACGGCCACGATCGTTGTCTTCCGTGTCTGGGCATTCAGCACGCTGAAGGCGCGTTCGTGGATGGTTCATGCACGCACTGCGTGTGTGACCATGGCAACGCTGTGATCGCGTCTCCCCTTTCCTAAAGGGAAAGGAGCAGACCCCTCTGTCCACTACCTGTTCCGGGAGATTTGAAGGTGACAGTGAGAGCTTCTCCGCCGGGCCACGCCCCACGGACCTCTTACCACTTCCGCAGTGTTTGTCCTGTGCGGCTGCTGGGTGATTTTGCTGGGCTGTCTTATGGCAGTCCCAACGGGTCATTCAAGGTTTGCCGCCAGGGATCATGTGTCGACTGCAGCATCGGGGATGGGCTGTTGACCTCTGTGGATGAAGATTCGGCGGGGCTGCCCCCCTCGGGTGTTGTCGCCACTGCCGAATTGGACCCAGAGTTGACAGCCGTGCTTGCCCGGGCAGCTGTGAGCATCAGGATGGAGGTGAATGCACCGCCCAGCCCTGAGTGCTCATGGCTGTTCGATTGGTCCTCCCTGCGTCCTCCACACCAGCTCCGCCCCGTGCTGAGAGTTCATCGAGGCCGGCGCGTTGAGCCCCGTGCAGGAGAGCGGCGCCCCCCGTGTCACTTCTGGCTGCGATGTCCTCTAGGAAGATGACTAAGTGGCCCTGACACGGGCAACTCAGAGATGTGGGAGACTGCTCTTCAGGAGCTGGCGGAGACAGAGCCACTCCTTCCCCCGAAGGGGGGGCCGGGTGGAGAATCCTCAGTTCTTGTTCCTTTCTGTTTCGCCGCTGGTCCAGTGGCTGGCGGCACCCACTCTTTCACCCACGAGGCCCCCTGTCACCAGCGGTCAAGAGGTCGCGGTTCGGAGCATGCCCAGTCAGTGCTGAACTGCCTGAGTTCCTTCAGAGGCAGGACAGTGGTACCACTGAAACACTTTCAGAGGCTCCTGGGGCATATGGCATCCGCAGCCGCAGTCACGCCGCTCGGGTTGCTCCATATGAGGCCACTTCAGCACTGGTTGCACTCCCGAGTCCCGAGATGGGCATGGCGCTGCGGTACACATCGTGTCACCATCACACCGATGTGTCGCCGCCGATTCAGCCCCTGGTCGGACCTTGCCCTTCATCACGATGCAGTGGACGGCCGGTCCCTGGGGAGGCATGACCTGATCGTTAGGTTCCTTGATGGGTGCCAGAAGGTTACATCCTCCTGGGACACCCCTGATTCCCTCCTGGGACCTCGCTATTGTCCTGTCAGGACTTCAGAGGGGTCCCTTTGAGCCGCTGGATTAAGTCGAGCTTAAGTTCCTGTCTCTCAAGACAGCGCTCCTGAGACCCCGGCCGGGATACGTGCCCAAGGTTCCCACCACTCCCTTCCGAGACCAGGTGGTGAACCTGGAAGCGCTGCCCCTGGAGGAGGCAGATCCAGCCTTGGCGTTGCTGTGTCCCGTAAGAGCGCTTCGCAAAAGCTCTGAGCAGCTCCTGGTCTGCTTTGGAGGTCAGCAGAAGGGGAAGGATGTCTCCAAGCAGAGGTTGGCCCACTGGATGGTGGATGCCATCGCCTTGGCGTACCATTCCCAAGGTGAGCCGTGCCCCCTGGGGGTGAAGGCCCACTCCACACGGAGTGTGGCCTCCTCCTATGCGCTGATGCACGGCGCCTCTCTGGCAGACATCTGTCGAGCTGCGGGCTGGGCGACACCTAACACCTTCGCAAGGTTTTGCAACCTTCGTGTAGAGGCAGTTTCTTCCCGTGTGTTGGGTAACAGGTAAATTGGCGGGAAGGGCTGGCTGGGTGTCACGCTTGCTGCGCCATTCCCCCTAACACAGGGATGCGAGCGCCTTTATTCTCCCAGTAGAGTTCCCCGGTTGGCGCACCCTGGTTGAGCATCCTCCAGCACCCTCGGCAGTCAGACTTGGCGGAGCAGTCTGTCGCCAGGCCCAGTACTGTTGTTAGCAGGCCCGGGGCTTTGGTCAGCCCCTGTACTGGGCTAGGTGTCCATATGGCTTGATTCCCTACAGGTAATCCCATATGGGTATTTTTCCACGGTAAGGTTTCCTTCTTGGCAAACCCGTGTCTTCCCTTGACAGACCCGTTCTGTCAGTCTCTTCTGGCAGCCGTTCCATACCTACTCTAAGGTAGGACCTGCCTCTGAAACCCCTTCCATATGTAGTATCTCCACATATCACCTCCCTAAGGGTAGGATGTGGTCTCCGTAGCGACCTTTTTCCTAAGGCTCGCTTCCCCATTGTCTTGCCAAGCTGAAAGAACAAATAGGGAAGATTTGAAGCAATCTTTCTCTGAAGGTTGAAATCCCTTCCATTAACTTTATGTGGGCGGAACAGCAGCGTGGCCTTCTCCAGCAGCGATGTACTCACCCTTTGGCCCCTTCGGTACCAAAGTAAGTGAATTTGCGCTGGGGCTTTGGGAAGGGTACGACCTTAAGCGTAGCTTTTGTGGCACGCCACGGCTTGCCGACAATTGCAGCGCCACAGGGTTGTGACGGTGTTCAGGTTGTGGCATTTTCCATAGGACCCCATATGCCGTTCGACATAATTCGAAGTGACCGACAGATAGGGAACGTCTCGGTTACGTACATAACCCTCCCCATGCCACAACCTTGAACCGGTTGCTGTTGCCGGGACACGTTCTCGGCTCCTCAGTGTAAAACCTAATGAGTGTATGCACCTGTCACCCTATTTATACCCGTTGGCACGGGGAGTGTCTCAGGTATTTTAAATCCTCTAGCCAATTTTCATTGGCGTTTTCTCTTAAACTCAGAGATGATTGGCCTCCCAAGTGAGACCCCATATGTCATTCGACATAATGTCTCCGTTCCCTCCATCAGGGAACAAGGGTTACGTAAGTAACTGAGAGGTTGGTTCTCTTACGAGAGTTCTTTCGTACAGCGTCTTAGCTAAGACGCTACGGGAAAAGTCTCTTTTCACGAAATACTGAAGCAAAAAATTATCCTTAATTTTGAATTTTTGTAAAGCGCATTTGCAGCAGTACACAGCCATAGGCGAGACTGCTCGCTCGCTCATTGGCTGCTCTGCGGCAAGTGCACAGCCTATCGAGGGCAGGCTGATGCCATATCAGACCAATAGGGGCACTTCGCGCCCTTCACGCCACTTCCCGCCGAAACGGGTGTGGCCCAACCTTATAAAAGGAGCTCGAAAAGGCTGACGCTTCCAAAAAGCGCCGCTTCCAGTGGATTCCGGAACCGTCTTCAGCTCAACCGAGCTCGCCGGTTCGCCCTGCTTCACCGGCCTCCCATGTATCGCTTCCCTATGGGCAGCGCCCGCTGTTTGCCACCGCGTCGTCCGAGGAAGTCGATCTCAGGGCCGCGTCGGGGGAAGAGGACACGCGCTCTCTGCTAGCTTTGGACAGTGAGGGCTGGGCGAGCTCTGAGGATCTCGCGCCTTCTGCTCAGAAGCCCAGCAGACGAGCTGACAACGAGAAGGAGCCGGGGCGAGTGCTCACGCTGGCCGCGATGAGTCTCGGCCTCGAGTGGTCTGCTCCAGCGCCCCCCTCTCGTTCCCGGCTGGATGGTATTTTCCTTTCGGATGAGCGTACTTCTCAAAGCCTGCCTCATTTCTTCCTGAGCTTCACGAAGAGGTGGCAAAGGCTTGGAACGCTCCATATTCAGCGCGAACTCGTTCGTCTGTCTCACTAGCATTCTCCACACTGGATGATGCTAAAAACAGGAACTACCAGTCACTTCAGCCGGTGGAACAGGCGAAAGCGATGCACCTTTGTCCGCCCTCTGCTGGACGGCGGACGAAAGCGGTGTTGCCATCTAAAGCCTGCTGCATGACGCTGCGTCTGCACTACTCACGATGGCTGCTTCATCGAAGCGCAGGTGTACGAGTTCCGCCGTGGCCGAGCTCTCACCTAAGCGCCCCGTTGTTTCAGTTCCAGGAATTGTGACTGTCTCAGCGTTTTCTGCAACGCGCAAGCCTGCACAGTTGCCCGCTTGCCTGCACACAACAGCTTCCACACACGCAGCTCGAGACCCCCGTTCTCGCTCTACCGAAGCCCGAAGCCATCCTAGGAAAGCGCCAGTGTACGAGTCGCCGCGGCCGAACTCTCACCTAAGTGCGCCGCTGTTTCAGTTCCAGGGATTGTGACTGTTTCAGCGTCTTTTGCAATGCGCAAGCCTGTACAGTTGCCCGCTTGCCTGCACACCGAAACCGTTATCACGGCTACCCAGATATTTCCCGAAAAGGTGTAATTTCTGGTGTCCCAGCCACGGCCGATGGTGCTATAAATGTAGTGACGATGCCCACTGCTCAGTGCCCATCTCCACATGTAAGCACAGCCCTTCACACAGGGCTCGCGCCCATAAAAAGTGACTCAAGTCGATCGCGCGCACTACATAGTAAACGTGCCCACTCCTCAGTGCCCACGATCACTATGTTACATGCGCCATGTGGTTTCTGTAAAAACTAAAATCGTGCACGTTCGTCCGGCCACGGCCAATGGTGCTATAAATGTAGTGACGATGCCCACTCCTCGGTGCCCATCTCCACATGTGAGCACAGCCCTGCACACAGGGCTCGCGCACATAAGATCGACTCCGATCGGTCACGCGCGCCACATAGTAAACGTGCCCACTCCTCAGTGCCCACATATACTATGTCACACACGGCGGGTGGTTTCTGTAAGAACGAAACCCGTGCACGTACGCTCTGCCCAGGCAGACAGCGAGTCAAAAGTGGTAAATGTGCATTGCAGCCCACAGTTACTCGCAGACATCACGAGTCCCACGGGACCCGCTCAGCCCTCCCCCAATCGGTTAAGCACCGGGATGGGGTCGAGGACGAGCGATCTGCCCGCTGTGATCAGCGCGCTCCCCGCCTCAAATGCCACAGGCGTAATGCCCATGGTGCAGCACACCCAAGTGCCGCCGTTGCCCAGTCAACAGAGCGCGCTTCGCATCCAGCCCTTAGCCATTCATGCAGATGCATGGTCAGCGCTTCCAGGGGTTTCAGATTGGGTGCTAGGCATTATAAAGGCCCATACTGGATCTAAGACAGCTGAATAAGGCATTGATGAAATGCAGTTTCAGAATGCTTACGACCAGGAAGCTCCTTGCGCAGATTCGCAGTGGGGGCTGGTTCATGTCAATAGATCTGAAGGATGCGTATTTTCAAATACAGATAGCGTCAAGTCACAGGCGATATTTGAGATTCGCCTTCGAGGGCCAGGCATACCAGTTTACAGTCCTGCCGTTCGGCTTGTCCGTGGCTCCTTCGTACGTTTACGAGGTGCATGGATGCAGCGCTCGCTCCTCTCAGAGGCATGCGAGTGCTGAATTATCTGGATGACTGGCTGATTATGGCTCGATCACGAGCGGAGCTCAGGCAATGTTCCCACGGGTGAATGGTCTCTACACCCGCAAACAGTCCAGCTGTTGTGGGAGAGTTTTGGCAGGGCGGAGGTGGACCTCTTCGCGTCCCACGAAAACGCTCACTGCCCTGCATTCTTTTCCAAGAACGAAAGCGCGCTGTCACGGAAATGGCCGTGCTGCCCACTTTATGCTTTCCCTCCCGTCTCCCTCCTTCCGCAGGTGATAGAACGGGTGGGAGAAACGAGATGTTCAATACTGCTTGTAGCACCTCTTTGGAAGAACCAACCATGGTTCCCAGATTTGATGCAGTTAGCAGATGTCGCCCCGTGGCCAGTGCCGTTGAGGAGAGTCCTCCTCTCGCAGGCCAGGGGTTCGATTTGGCACCCTCAACCGGAGTTGTGGTCCCTCCATGTGTGGGCGCTCAACGGTTATCCGCTGATCTCGCAGTGGGAGTGCTAAATACCATCACTCAGGCTAGAGCTCCGTCGACACGACGTCTGTATGCCTCGAAGTGGTCGGTGTTCTCCAGCTGGTGCACAGCTCGAGGATGTTCACCCCTTAGTTGTGAGGTGACAGAGGTTCTCTTCTTCCTACAGGAGCTGTTGGATAAGGGCAGAGCCCCATCCACGCTCAAAGTCTATGTGGCGGCCATCGCAGCGTTTTCTGAAACAGCGCTCGGTCAGTCAATAGGAAGGAACGATTTGGTCATCCGCTTCCTTGGAGGAGCTAGGAGGCTGAATCCGCCCAGACCTCCGTCAGTCCCTATATGGGACCTCGTGGCGGTTTTTGGAGGCCATGAATGGTCCCCTTTTGAGCCTATCCAATCGATTAGCCTCCAGCATCTGTCGTTCAAGATGGTATTCTTGTTGGCTCTCCCTTCAGTGAAGCGTGTGGGTGACCTGCACGCGCTCTCGGTGAGCCAGTCGTGCTTGGAGTTTGGGCCTAATGACTCAAGGGTCATACTCAAACCTAGGCACGGTTATGTGCCAAAGTCCCTCAACACGCTGTCTCAGGCTCAGGTTATTGCTCTGTCTGCCCTGTCGGTGTCAGGAGAGGATGGAGACTCGAGTCTTCTTTGCCCTGTTAGGGTTTTAAGAGCTTATGTGTCTCGCTCCGCTGTCTTTCGACAGACTGAGCAGCTGTTTGTCTCGTTCAGTGGACGTTCCAAGGGAATGGCTGTTTCGAGACAGACTCTATCCAGATGGATAGTTGACGCCATAGCATTGGCTTACGCTTCCAGGGGCCTTCAGTGCCCATTGGGCGTCAGAGCACACTCCATGAGGGGCGTCGCCTCGTCGTGGACGTGGTCTACTTGGATCTCCTTGCAGGATATATGTATGGCGGCAGGTTGGGCCTCGCCGTCTACATTCATCAGGTTCTAGAACCTGGAGGTTCCCGCCTTGCAAGCAAGGCTGCTGTCGGTATAGCCGAATCAGGGCCCTGATGGGAATTCTGAGTTTGTGAGCGTTATGCGCTGCCCACTGTTATATGGGCAGTATTGCGTAAGACCCGCATTACCACATTGGTAAGGCCTTGCCTCGACTGTGTGATGACTGTATTGCTGCATCTACGGGTGCTGCTAGATATGGGACGGAGGGCTCCCCCCCTCTCCTGTCCTGGGCTCTCTGTGAGTCCCTCGGGTGACTGTGCACTGTAAATCCTGGGTATTGCTTCAGGTTTATTGGTGTGTGATCCCTGCGCGCACGGCGTTTTACATGGGGTTCCCGTAGCGTCTTAGCTAAGACGCAGTACGAGAGAACTCTCGTAAGAGAACGTACTCGGTTACTAACGTAACCTCAGTTCTCTCTAGAAGAGGGAACGAGTACTGCGTTCTCTGCCGTGCGTACGATTCACTCTGGTTCGCTTCGGCGATGAAATAAATCAGGTAAGTCAGCCTTTTCGAGCTCCTTCTATAAGGTTGGGCCACACCCGTTTCGGCGGGAAGTGGCGTGAAGGGCGCGAAGCGCCCTTATTGGTCTGATATGGCATCAGCCTGCGCTCGATAAGCTGTGCACTTGCCGCAGAGCAGCCAATGAGCGAGCGAGCCGTCTCGCCTATGGCTGTGTACTGCTGCAAATGCGCTTTACAAAAATTCAAAATTAAGGATAATTTTTTGCTTCAGTATTTCGTGAAAAGAGACTTTTCCCGTAGCGTCTTAGCTAAGACGCAGTACTCGATCCCTCTTCTAGAGAGAACCGAGGTTACATTAGTAACCGAGTACATTTTATATATTGATTTTATACACCAGTCCAATAAACAAGAAGACAAATAAAGTATTAATAAAGCTATGTGTATTTAAATAAATGTATCATCGTCATCATCATCATCATCATCATCATCATCATACCTACAACACCAAAACTTCACATTTAATTCATTTTTTGAGAATTAACTTAGAATGATATTTAAATGTACAGTTAGAATGATATTTAAATGTACACCCATTTCCATGTGTTGATGCTGTTTGCAGTAACCTATGAAGTCCCCTTCACATCAGGCAACTAGGTTGTACACCAAATTTAAAGTATTATGACAATCAACATACTCTAGTTTAGTCTCCTCTGGTGAACACCACAGTGCTGTTTGTTGCTAGTAGAACAAAAATGCAGCTGCAAATTGAATGACTGCCAATATGAGGAAACTCCCCCACCACACACACACACACACACACACACACACAATATAAATAACGCTTCAGGGTTACAAACTTTGCTTTGAAATACTAATAAATGTCTTTATTGAATTTTAATTTAACGTGGATTTGACTTTGGTATTTCAATAATAATAACCTATTACAAGGTCACGACTTTATTTATTTTCACTCTGTAGATTTAACTATGCTTTGCCAGGCACTGGTGTACTTTGGATCAATGTCTTATTGGATTTAAACAACCTTTTCTGGATTCTGCTTTTAAAAATTTATGTTGCAGAACAGTGCAAAATAATGCAAACCAGCAGTTGTGTCCCCCCAAGCACAAACACATACACACACACACACACACACACACACACAGACAGACACACACACACACACACACACACAGTCACCTCCCGATCATCCACTTGGGAGGTGCTATAATGTAAGTCCTTGTTGTGAGTGGATCGATGTTGTAGACTTGCACAAATGACTAAATAATAACACTGATTGGGCTATGATGAGCTAAAGACCCCAGCGAGGAGGAGCTTCAGAGCTGAGCCATGATCAGGCTTTTAAATTAAGGGTAGTTTACTTGCTATTTGACCAGATTTAAAAAGCCACTTAAAGTTCACTAATTGCAAGGACAGCCCCCTTAGAATACTCTGTTTAAGTGCCTTTCTCAGAAACACATGGGTGGAATATCAATATATGTCCAATTCCTGGGATTTCAGCCAAGGATCAAACTTCAAACTTTATGTTTCCAAGAAAGGATCACCAGAAATACAGGAGGTAACACAACAATTCACAATGACAATAGCAGCCCAGTGCTTAATATACAACAATGCAGGACCGAACAGGAAATGGAACACAGCTGAACCAGGTAGACACTAATGAAAACACAGCATGATGGTAAATGGAGTCCATAACCAGAACAACCAGCCGAGACAAAAAGTCTTACAGTGGTGCAGACAACCAGGTCTGACACTTGTGTTGTTGAGTTTGGCCACTAAATTGTGACAGCATAACACAGATAAGACTATAGAAGACCAGATAAATTGCATGTTAGGGATGCAATAGATGGATGGATGTGATGGATGAATGCATGTGTTGGATGTGTGTGATGGACGTTTGGATGGATGGATCTGAGAAATTGATGGATGTTATGGATGGATGGATGGATGGATGGATGGATGGATAGATGCAAGTTATGGATGGATAAATGCGTGTAATGGATGGATGGATGCAAGTTATGGATGGACAGATGGATGGATGCAGGCCATCTAATGTATGTAATGGATGGATGCATGTGACAGCCAGACTGACACATGCAATAGATCGATGGATACAAATTATGGATCTATTGTTGCATGGTAAAGAAGGCAGTGGTGGACAAAGTACACAAATCATGTACTTGAGTAAAAGTACAGAAACATATAATAAAAAATTACTCCAGTAAAAGTAAAAGTACTCCTTTTTCAGTTTTACTCAAGTGAAAGTGCAAATGTACTTGATTATTTATTTTTTTAAGTAAAAAAGTACTGAAAGATAGATTTTGCTATTTTATATAGGCTATTTAATTTAATTTTATATTAGCACATATTTTTTTATAATCCTACTGCTCAAAATACATGGGATTTTTTCCAAAATAACCATTATATGGAGTTAAGATAGATTTTTGTTATTGATATGGACTACTTTGACAAGAATGATGTTGTAATGTTCACTGTGAAGCTTACACTGCGATGTACCTGAGGGAAAACAGAGTTGACCAGTTGATTTTCACCAGTAAGAAATTTTTTTTTTAAAGTTTGTTGTTTTGTAGAACATTACAGTTATATATGATATAAGAATAAGGCATGAAGTTAGGAAGAACATTTCAAGGAAAATATTATAGAATTATATTTTCAAAATGATTTTTTCCTTCTTAAACCTTGTCTGTGGTGTAAAAACACCTGTGGCCAAATGCCCCCAGAGGGCATCACTTCCCACTTTGATAAGTACTGTAGTTACCATGATCTGAACATCACATGCTTTCTTTTCCCTGCCAGATGTTATCTATCTAGGTGGTTGAATAACAATATTTGGACTTTATTTTAAAAATTAAACTTAGCACCAGCAAGCTTGTTAGCTAGACAGTTAGCATCAGTGAACAATATTTACTTATTTCCAGTATGGTTATGAATAAACATTCATTTCAATCTACTTGGCTAGTTAATCCAAACAATATAAAAATGTATACTATTGATAAACAATAGAAAAACAAACATCACATAAGGCACACGTAGAATTAAAAAAAAAACTGTTAACATTACGGCAGTGGGGAATTTGAACGTCCATGAGATATTTTATTTAATCAGTGTTTTTTTTGTTTGTTTGTTTGTTTGTTTTACTTAAAACATAGAGACACTGGTTGATGTGTCTGCATTGTCTGCATTCAAGCATTTCAGTAAGCTTAAATAGATCACTCTTTACAGCATATATAGTTCCCAAGCAACTGACAGTTTTGACCTAAATTTGATTTTCAGTTACAATAATTAATCCTAAATTTCGACATCAATAACTTACTCTTAAGTAAAAAGTACGATCTTATGCTTTGGAATGTAGTGAAGTAATAGTAAAAGTTACTCAAAATAAAAATACTCCAGTAAAGTATAGATACTTGAAAAATGTACTTGTAAAAATGTAAATGTAAAGCTACTCTGTTACTAACCACCACTGAAAGAAGGATGAATGCATGTTACGGATAGATGGGTGGACACGTGGATGGATGTAATGAACTGATGCATGTGACAGACACACATACACATGTGATGGATGGATCCATATTATTGGTGGAAGGATGGATGCAAGTTATGGATCAATTTTGAAAACTAAGGAAGAATGGATGCATGTTACAGATGGATGGATGGATGGATTGATGGATGCATATAATGGATGAAAGGATAGATAAAAGTTATGGATTAATGGTTATATGTTAAAGAAATATGTATGCATGTCACAGATTGATGTATGGATGGATGCATAATATCAATGGAAGGATAGATGCAAGTTATGGATTGATAATTGCATGTTAAGAAAGGATGGATGAACCAGTGGGTGAACAATAGAAGGTTGGAAGATGGATATATTTTAGTTATATGTAAAAAAAAAAAAAAAAACTATGATTATATTGTAGAGGCCTGATTGATAGATTGTTGCTATAAAAGTTCCATGGTCTTTTAGCTTAAAACATTGTCAAAGCCTTTACCCACAGAGACTGTGAGTGCCACACAGCAAGATTTTCACCACAAAGACAGGCTGTATTATTATAAACACATCTCCCGCTGAAAGGAACAACAAAGGGGAAAAAAGAGCAAAAGACAAAGAGAGAAAGAACAGAACAAACATGAAAGGGTGATTGTGACGGGCAGCATGGGTAAGAGGGGGCAAGCCTGCTGAGACAGCAAGATATGCATTGGTTCCACGTATTATTCTCAGCATAGGACCTGACATCATCTTTTAATCAGCTTCTAATACACTGCTGTGTCAAGGTAATGATCCTTTGTTGCTGGGCTAATTGGACAAACATCATAGCCCCTCCAACTGTGTGTGCATGTGTGATTGTGTTTACATGAGCCTTTCCACACAATCACAGTGACAGCAAACACAGAGTGTGGGAGGAACTGGTGAATCTGTGTTCTAAACTAAGTGATAAAGTGTCTAACTACAGTTGCATTTATAAGATATGAACATTATTAGCACAAGAACACTCCAGAAACCCAGCAGGTATGACTCACAGTCCATCATCTTCTGAAGCATCTGACTTTGTGTCTTAAATGTCAGGCTGGGAATTGATTCCAAAAAGTTTTTATTCTGAGGTGCTGGGAATCGAGAATTGATTCAAAATGTTTGAATTAATACCATCAATTGTAATATAAAACTGCTGTTCTTGTTCCTCTAATCTTTCAAAAGAAAATGAAATAAAATAAATAAAAAACAACAGTGATGAACTGATTCTTAAAACTCTGTGGATTCCAGAACCAGCACTAGGAAGCGGAATTGATTTTAAACATTTTGAAATTTAACAGCCATACTTAAACGTGGTTAAAGCAATACATTTAAACACACAAAAATCACTAAAATAAATCTAGCAAAAAGCAATGTGATATCATGATAAATTTTATGTATTTTATTTAAAATGGGGTTCTACAAAATGTACATTTATTTATGTTTTTGCTGACACTAAAACATATAATACTGATGTATTTACAGCATTTAAACCTAAAACATAATTTTTTAATGTATGAACAACTTTACAGACTTACAAAATTAATCCTTATGAATATAACTGAAATCACAACATTAATTTGATTATTATTGCACTCAGTTGTCCTGGTATTACTGGTTTATTCATTTACTTAATATGAAATGATAACAAATGTTTAGTTTTGGTAGCTGGTCAAGGGGCCTAAAAATCTAAATTGCTTATCAATAAAATTATAAAAAAATGCATTGATACAAATATCTTAATGATATAAAAGATTTGTAAATATTTTACATATTTTAGCTAAAAATATAAGGCAATATTTATGTATAAAATGTTGAAATATCTCCAAATTGTATGTTTCAGCATTAATAAAAACATAACATTTTGTACTTGTAAACATAACATACTAATTAACAATAAGACCAGGCTGTAAAAAAAGTTACATTTAACAACAAATAAATTAATAAACTAAAATGTTTTGAAGTTGTTGTAATTGGAAAAGTACAATAACACATAATTTTTTTTTTAAAAAGTAAAAAGCATTGTTACATTTTGTTCCCCCAAAACATCATACCAACACAAACACACTGACTCATGCTTCAGAATACGCTTCAGACAAGCTAAATAAATACTGAACATTCAAAAACTCTCTTGACATTAAGACACAAGGTAAAATCGAGCTAAGTATGCTGGGTTCATGCTGAGTAAGACTGGTCACAGAGAGCATGAACATGGACTGAATGGAGCTGATATGAGTTTAATGCTGAGCTGTTTGAGGCTATTGAGAAGGACCTGTGTGATTCTGAAGAGGGTTGCTAAGAGGTGATATGCAGGTAGAGAAAGAACACCAAGGGCTTTTTTGTATGCTGAGCAATTTGTACGGTAAACGACTCACTCACCAACCTGTACCCAAATGGGAATGATAGCAAAACATTCTGATCAATGAACATGTTCCTTTCATTCAGCTCTCTTGACATAACCATACTGTCAAACTTGTGTTCCTGTTTCGTTGTTTTCCTCCTCCCTCTTTTGTCATTATGCCCATGTTTGCTTTCCTTCCTGTTCCAGTCCTGATTGTGTGTTCATGGATTCCAGGTGTGTCTTATTAGTTATCTTCCTCACCTGTCTGCCCCTCGTATTCTGCGCTATCTGAGTTCCAGCCTGTTCGATTCTTCCTTGTCCGGAATCGTTTGTTAAAAACCCCTCAGTCTACGTGTGTGATCCTGTGCTCCTTGTTGTTTGAAAGAGTAAAGAACTTTGATGTTAATCCCCTTGGTTTCCGCGCTCCTTCATCTCTTGTCTCCACCCCAGTAGGCGAGTCGTGACAGATTTCCGGACAAAAAAAGAAAATAAGCTGAACCCCTTCTCCCCGATTTATTTTCCGTATTTTGAAAGTCTATTGTTTTTCCTGTTTCTCCCTGCGTCCATGAAAATTTCCACTAGATTATCCATCATAGCCTGCAGAGATCTCCTATTCATGGAGTAAAATCGGGAATTCTATGGGCTAGCCGTGATGATGGCGTTGGATGTTGCGACGCTGAATTGGCTGTTCTAGATCGGGGCCAACTACCATCACCCCGTGGACCTCCCAGATACAACTGGATTGTACTGGAAGGAAAGGATCCTCCAGTGTCTGGAGAGTGTCCATCCCCAATCCAGAAACAGCCCGCCGGCCGTTCCTCAGTAACACCCATAGGCCACCGCAACGACAAGCCAGCCGGCTGCTCGCTCCAGTGTTGGATCCAGCCCCTGAGTTCACTCCAGTATCAGCTCTATCTAAGATCTACTTTTGATGTTAGTTCCCTTAGTTTCCGCACTCCTTCGTCTCCTCGTCACCGCCACAGTAGGCAAGCCATGATACATACACACATGAATTAAAAACAAGTCCAGACCACATTTAGACAAATTCTGACATGAGCAATATTTTACACTTATTGCTATTGTACAAGCATGTATTTTTATTGTAGATAATAGAGGGAATTTTCTAAGGTGAGGACATGGTCAGCAATCAGTGTAATGAAAAACTATTTAACATAATTGTAAATAAAAGTAATTTTAGGTGAACAGGTTTAATCTGATGTGTTCTGGAGCCTTATATAATCAAGACATTTAGAAAACTCTGATTAAACCGGCTGCCATACAATGTTTTGCATAAGTTATTTTAATGAGAACATTTCCACTTCATTTTATTTCAGTTTCAAAACCTTTTTTATTTTATTAATTTATTTTTTTTTACACTTAAACTTTTACTCATAATTCACAGTACACGCACTTTTAGGAGATACTCCATTTTAAAAGTCCCTTCCATAAGAAACTACAAGAGACTATAATCATTTGCAATGGATAAAAATCTTATTTCATCTGAAAATATGACAACTTTTAAATGACTTTCAATGGAGAATGTTGTTTTTTTGCAGCAAAATGATGCAGTTATGACACCGACCAGCAGGTCCGGACTAAATCAGAACAATATTAGATGTGGTCAAATATGTCCCCTGCATGACTGTAACTTTTCAACATGGCATAAAAGAGCCATTTCCACGAGGAAAGATTTAAATCATGTAATGCTATATAGCAATATCGTTTAGCCACTGCCACAGTCATATGAATTCTGTTCAATAGTTTGAGGTGAGGGAGATTATTTAAATTTTTTAATGGCTTGATGGATTTGTTTTTTAAGAAACCCACAAATTTTCACTTCACAAAATTTATGTGGATGTCATGTGGAGCATTGCGCTGTTTTTATCAGTTATTTTTAACTCTCATTCCGACGGCACCCATTCGATCCAGAGGATCCAGTGATGCAATGCTAAATTTCTCCAAATCTGTTCTGATCACTCTACTTCTTGGATGGCCTGAGATGGCCTGAGGGTAAGTACATTTTCAGGAATTATTTTATTATTTTTTTTATTTATTTGCTTTTATTTTTTGGTGAAATATTCCTTTAAACATTTTATTCAACAAGGATGTAGGAAATTCATGTTTTGAATCAAGTGACAATAAAGATATTTATGTTTTTTCAAAAAAAAAAAAAAAAAAAAAAAAAAGAAATAGTAGTACAAAAAATAGTATCATTGTAAAATATTCTTATTATTTACTAATGATAATAAGAGATTTTTCCTGAGCATCAAATAGACTTAATCTTGTTTAAGACTAAATTATCATATTAGAATGATTTCTAAATTAAAATTAATTGAAATGGAAAGGTTATTTTAAGCTGTAATAATATTTGAAAATATTATTTTATTTTTACTGTACTTAGATCAAATAGACTCTGTCTGAAAAAAAAATATAAAAATAAAAACCAACCTTAATCCTCTGAACAGTAATGTAAGTAGTATCTCCCATCAAGCACATGAAGGCAGTGTAATTGTTCTAGCAAGTCCTACTATAGAGTACATCAAACCCTTATTTTAAGAAATGTCTGCATTTCCACTTTAAAAAACGAACAAACTAAGTTTCACAAAGAAGTCATAAAACTATGGCTGTCTTTCAATTTATTCAACCATTTGTTAAAGCAGCACGCATACACAAGCCTTCTGCTGACCCGCTGAACTCTCCGGGGAGCATTAAGCCTGATGGGTAGGTGATATACTGCAGAAGTAAAGTGAGAATTCAGGTGTGCCTCGACTAAAAGTGCTGATTGGTGTTTCTTAAAACAATACTGAAACAGCTATTCCTGCCATTATTCACTTTTCAGTGGATTAGCTGTCAAAAGAGGCAGCAAAACAACACCCTGCTCTGAATATCTCCCACTCTCCAGACCTCTTCTCACTACAGATACGGATCAGTGCAGTCAGCAGTCTTTTGCTTCCTCACTTCCTCCATCTCTCTTTCCAACACACACACACAAACACACACACCCCAAAAACAGCATTAAAATGGATCCACGCTATATGTGTCAGAAATATTGGTGTACACAGGGAAGGCAACATTAGATGCACGAAGCACGCACACACAATTATTTATATAAAGAGCATGTCTCGCTATGACAGATCAGTGATTACATATTTTCTTAACGTCTGTCCTGTCTGTTTTGTCATACCTCACTTTTGAATCAAAATACTGTCATCACCACTGGCCAGGACACAAACAAATTGGAAGAAAGTTTAATCTATTAGCAACTAAAAACACACACAAATATGCTGATGGTTTATGCTGGATGAATGTCTGAATATTCCTCATCCATGTATATTATCATACAATCAGCTTTTTAAATATGATAATTCTGTATTTGCATAAGTACAAAAGTAGAGTTTCGTAACAGTGTTGTATAACCTACCAGAATCGCTGGTGAATTTGTTTCTGCAACTTCCAAGCTAATATAGCGACAATTCCCCTGGAGCAACATGGTTTTAAATTCAACAAATTCAAATCATAATTGACCCCATTTATTTTCTTAATACGCATTCTGGTCTTATTCTGCACTGTTCATCCGTGCACGTTATTCAAAAGGAGAGAAAAAAAAAAAGAATTGCAAGAGCCTTTCTGAATTAGCAGCGTGACTCAGAATCACTCAGCCAGTAAATCGTCCAGTTTGCAATTGACCCCTTTCACTAAACCCCAAACCCCAAATTGTTTTTTTTTTTAGTTGTGTCCGATAAGAAATGATCAGGGAATCATAACTGTGATGAATTTAGGTTCATGAATCAGCCTATTTAGTGACTGGTTATCATGTGTTTTTTTATTTTTTTATGTGAATATGAATACATACAAATGTGTTGTAATACAACAACAACATACACACACACACACACACACACATCACAGCGTGCCGATATACAGCCATATTGTACTGCTACGAGTGTGATATTGCATTTATACAAAATTTCAACATCACAAATGTATGAAATCATAAGAAACAACAACAGAGTGTATTTTTAAACCCTCTTTTATGCTAATTACTTCTTTGCGCCACTGATTCTAAAGTCAAGTTGACAATTAAACAGCTGAGCCCAAGCCTCCATTACTAATTCAAAAATGTCACTTTAGAGCTAGTTATGAAAGAATGTTGAGTAGCTTCATTGAAAGCTTATTAAATTACTGTATTAAGAGGTTACTGTATTATGTAGATTATTATGAGAGAGAGACTGTGATAACCTGCACCAGTGGAAAGGTATCGATATCTTTGTTGTACTATCCTTTCATCTGTTAAGGGTGATTTCCAATTTCCAGTTGTTAGCTGCGTCTTGAAAGTTTTGTTGAAATTAAAAGTAACTGTCTTGTTTACAGCCCTGTTTTAGTCTCTTTTAAAAAAATTAAGTCATTATTGCTGACTCACTCATAAAAAGCATTCACCTGTCGCCATCTAATTATGGAACTAATCATTATCACAAACACACACAACGTTTCCCAATACTAAATAATATGATTAATTATTACTATTATTTATTTAAAATATTATTTTTTAATAATAACATCTAATAAACAACAATAACAGCCATCATAAAAGTTGCTAGGCAATTCAGTAAAATGTACAAAGTCAGCGCTCTGACATACAGCATTAAAGTTACATAAAATATAACGTGATAGACTTTGCCCTCAGCCAAAACTATTTGCTCTGGTTAATTGCTAGATTAATGAGACAGTATTAAAAACTGTATTATTTATAGAATTTATAGAACTATTAGAGAAAAATTATCTGGGCATCCATGACACTCCTTGTAAGAAATACCGCAAGCGGAGTGATACAAAAGGCGAAATAGTTGGAGTTATCACTATTATATACTGTAGCACTCCTCTTAGCCAATGAGATTTCAAGACTAGAAAGAACTTGTTTAAGACTGTAAGGCCAACACTATCAACAGGAAGACAAAAGTGACAGCATTGAATTGCATACACCAAATACTGGGGGGGGGGGGGGGTGATATACATTCAATGGTTATCTCTTTCTTTTATTATAAATCTCTCTCTCTCTCTCTCTCTCTCTCTCTCTCTCTCTCTCTCTCTGCCTAAGACTTTGTGGTTTTTGAATTGAAACCTTTTCTGCTTCTATTGTATTGAACAGCTCATGTGCATAAAAAAAAAGAAAAAGAAAGAAAACACTTAAGCTTATAATAATTTTCACAGCAACAGCTTTTGTTTCATCTGAACAAAACAGAAGTGAAATGAGTGTGCACACACAGGCATACTACTAACTCTGTCCTTTTACTGCTGCGACCCATGACATTGAAACTCAATAAACAATCAGGAAGTAATCATTCAAATGTGGAACCTTATTCATCAAATCTCTAATAAGCAGACCAAACAGGAAGCATGCATAAATGATTGCCTTGCCCTTTATATAAAAACCAGCTTGCTCTGTAATATTCCGTTTAGAAATAATGAGGGGAAAACTGCTTTGAAGCAAAGATATGCTTGGATGGATTGTCTGAGTTACTAATCTAAACTAATTTCAAGCTAGTAGGGTTTGAATACATCAATGCATTGATAAACATGGATTATCATGAGAAGGATATCTCACGCTTCTTAGATAATGCCACTAAACTCTTAAAGATTAAGGTCCCAAAAGTTTTTTTTTTTTTTAAAGAACATTCCAATAATATGCAGAAACTTTTTCTACATTAAAATACCTTTTGTGCAATGGAAATATTCCTTGGATATTATAAATGCATGGTCAAAATCCAATCTCCAAATGTATGTGAAATGATTGATGTTAGTATGACTTTTAACACATAAAACTTTAAACATATAAAGTTTCAGTCTGACTGAGAAAAAAGACAAACAAAAAAACCTTTTCTGCCTACAAGACTACATTTTCAAACAAACCATCACACATGGTAACCTAGCACTTTAATGCTCAAGCACACACATGTACAGTACTGTACACACACAGACACAGTTTGATGCAGAAAGAAAATCAATGAATTCCCTCTATCTGCTTATAATGCACCAACTTTCAAAACAGCCTTTCAACCAGATGCACACAAAGCGAGAGATCAGATGCATTCCAAAAAGAGACAGAGAATAAGGAAAAGACTGATGGAGGGGAACAAAGAGGGCTGTGTGACAACCTCTCCGCACTTCCTCTGAAAGAGGGCAAATACATTACTTGCCTTCACTCAAAGTTCAAAGATGTAAAGTTATTTGGTCCACTTTCTTGATCTTTCTCTCTATACACACTCTAAGTGTCTCTTACCTCTTAGACCAAACTCACAAAAAAAAAAAAAAAAAAATTCCTGAGAAGTAGCTCAAGTAACTCAAAATTGAGTTATTCACATATTCTTATTCAGTGACAACTTATTTATATTATGTGGTATATTTTTTATGTTCCGCACATTTTGGGAATTTTTATTAAAATAAACAACAAAGTTGTATCTATACAGTCAAATGGAATGCAAAAACTTTGAAGCTCAGAATCTCAAAACTACTTGGAATGCAGATATAACCTTATAATTCCAAGGGGACGTGTAGCAAAATTAGTATTATTAATTGATTTATTCCTAAATTTATTCCTAAATAAAACATTCTCAGATCAAATTAATGATTCTATTAAATAAGTCACTAATTATACATTAAGCTATTTAGTTAAACGCTGATTTCTTCAATTATATATAGCTTCATTGGTTTTATGTAAATGTTCAATTAATTGTCCCTAAGTTAGATCTTTATTGTTATTGTGACAGATAAATACAGCTCTGGATATATAATAAAATAGAATCCATACTTCAGACGGTTTTGGAATGACATGAGGGAATGAATAAATGATGACAGAATTTATATTTTTTGGGTGAACTATCCCTTTAAATGATGAATAGCGTCCCAAATGAAGACATCCACATTTCATTCACATTCACAGTCAGCTGTGGATACTTCCTGTGTTCACAACAAACACACACACACAAGACAGACTTATGACTTGTGTGACATTTATCACAGTGTGGGATTTGACTAATATCAGCGGAATATTCGGCTTCATGGGTTAACCTAAAGGAAATTCATCTGCACAATTGGATTTCGTAACAGCAGAATCCGCCAACCCTAGAGACTTGCTGACGGCTCCTGTGAAATTACCCATCTGCCTTTTTTCCTTCCACAACCCTGATATTCATTCTCGTTTGCTCACTCACTCTCTCGATCTCTTCCTCCATCTGCCCCCTTGCTGTTTTGAGCCAGCTTAGTGGAGATTTGATTGTTGGGGGCCATTTATGAAAACAGTAAGGAAGGATTGACTTGACTTGACCAAGCTGATTTGCATACATATATATCCAGTCCAAGCAGTAGCCCCTCAGGGGATTGTGGGATATTACTGCTGGAATAGCTGGTGACCAAGCAGGTAAATTGAGTTGGAAAACATATTTTTTACAGAAATTGGTGAAAATGGATAGATATGTAACTTATGATGGGTTTATCAAGCTGTGGTTGCCATAGCGACAGATGGAAATTATTATGGGGAGTTACAGTATGTCAAAGTGTTGGCCCCATGTATGAGTGTATAGCTGGAGATTTGCACAAGCTAAGTTAGCCATCACAGGAGTGTATGTACAGTTTGCTTCAGATAATATAGCTGTCGCTTTACAGCACTATATACTTATACTGTAAATGCATCATGCAACATTTAATTTAATTTAATTTAAATTGAATTAGTATATTTTATTAAAACACTAAAAATATGACAAAAAAAAATAGGTTGGAATCATGGGCCAGACTCGAACCTGCATCTCCTGCATGAGCATGGGCTAAATGTGTGCAATCATGTAATATTAAGCCACATTTATATCAAGAAGAAAATTATGTTAAATAGCCTGCCTCATCGTTCTGTATGGAATACACAGACCCTGGTTTCAGGAAACCACCAAGACATTAAATATTAATAAAAAAAGACTTGAGGAAAACCAAAGTGACATCCAGTGCACCCATTAAAAGTACATTTCCCCCAGGAAAGTTGAGGTTTAAGTGCCTTGCTTAAAGAAGTCATGGTGAAGGATCATTCCTTGCGAGGGATGAATTTCCAACCTTTTTGCAGCCATTTTTAACCACTGAGCTATACCATCCAGAGGGGCCAGAACATAATAATGTTATAGTTCCAAAAACATATCTATACCTGTAACAATGTAACATTTGAATTATTTAAAAGGATATAATAGTTAATTTCAGAGTTGGGGGTTTCTATAGGCCAGCGATTATAAACAATGATTAAGCAACGGGATTTACATACATTTTTGTTACTATTTCTTACTGGTTTACCACTATTAATATTTGAAAGCAAAATTTCTGCCATAATATTATTAATTAATAACTCATGAAACTTTTTAACATATATTTATAGTCACATTGTCATGACCCCGGTTCTGTGTCTTGTTTTTTATGGATTTTTATGTTTAAATGTATCCTCTGTTCTAATTGTTTCTGTTCAAATCTCACTTTTGTGTTTCTTAATGATGTCATATTACCCTGCGTTACATTCGGAAGGGCTCATCCCTATGCCCTAATCCCTTCAAAGGGCTTACCTTCTGGAGTCAGAGCTTTGAAGGGTTGAAGGGTGTAGGGGACCAAACAACTGTTTCTTAAAGAGCCCTTCTGTGTCATCATCCCGTGCCAACACAGAGGCATCATCATTATGGAAAAAAATCAATGCAAAGGATCATGGGGCCGAAGGGTCCATCAGTTGTACTCTTTGAAATCCTTCATTACGAAGGTCCCTTTGAAGTGGTCAGTTTTGAGCACTTAGGTTTGGAACGACCCTTCAATATAACGGCCATGATTGTTTTCACTCCGAAGAGCCCTTCGGAGGAGGCGGGAACCGGCGGACAATCAAATAAAGACTTTAATAACAAAATAAACACAAAACAGCGCAACAGCCCCTCGCGCACGACTGTCGCGCACAAATAAAAAGCAAACACAAACTAAAAGCCCAGACCTGGTCCTCTCTCGTCCTTCACTGTCGTCGCTCCAGTTTTATATCCCTCCATCTCCTCCGTGGGACTCGAGACCGGTGGGTCGAACAGGTGTCGCTCATCTCCAGTCACTCCACCGGCCTCGCTCTGTTCCCACGTCTCTCGGCCCCGCCCCACTCGTCACAGTCCTGTTCTAGAGACAGCCATGCATGCCCATGCCATGACATCACCTCCACCAAGCTTTATAGATGAGGTTGTATGCTTAGGATCATTTGCAGTTCCCTTTTTTCTCCACACTTTTGCTTTCCAATCACTTAGATAAAAGTTGATCTTTGTCTCATCGATCAATCAACTCCGTTCCAAAACTCAACTGGCTCACATTTGTGAATAATCTTGCCTTTCTATTTTTGGTGCTGATCAGAGGTTTGCATCTTGCTGTGTAGCTTCTGTAATTCTGTGTCAAATTCTCCTGCGGACTGTAGATTGACAGAGCATCACCCCAGATTTCTGGAGGTTGTTGGTGATTTTACAGACATGTATTTTAGGGTTCATTTTCATAGATTTTATGATTTGTCTGTCATCAACTACTGTTGTTTTTCTCACCTGATCAGGTCGTCATTGGTTGCTGATGTCGCGGTAGTTTCCAAACTCTTGATTTCTCCATGCTCTTTGTTTTTCCTATAGTTCTAATTGACTTCCTCTTTTCTTTTAGCATCCAAATTGCTTGTTTTTCTTTCAGAGTCGGCTTCATCATCTTCATCCTGGTTTGTGTGTGTCATCATTGAATGCAAGACTTAGAATGCAGAAGCAGTGGATATAACTGATAAGACACATTCCCTGCTTTTAATATTTGAAGAATTAATGCAACAGGACACAGCTGAACACTTAGGGAGACCTGTGAGGCAACTGTTCCAATACTTATGCTCACATCAGATAGGGAGATGAAACTCTAAAAGTGCTGATCTTCTTAGCTGGTAAAACATATTTGTGTTGAATCACCCAATAATAAAATGTGACTTTCTGTAGTTTTGTCTCATATTCATTTTTTAATCATATTTACAGATTTCTTGACTCCACAGCAAACAGAACAATTTTGTCTTTACTGCTCGAATACTTATGGAGGGCACTGTATATGTGTTTTTTTTTTTTTTTGTAGTATATCATTGAGCCAGCTCTTATGATAACAAGGCAGAAATGTCCTATATGTGGTCATACAGTCCAAACTTTGGTGACCCATTTAAAGTTAAACCAAATGGTTTGTTTATTTGCCACTGCTAAGACCCACCTGAGAGGTACTATACAGGTCAAACAACTCAAAGTTAGTTTAAGATAACAAAGTCTAAAGATACAAGTCTGTGTGCTTAAAGTCCATTTCGAAGTCACAATGAAAAGATATAAGCTCCACAATCCTAAGACCACACATAAGCACACACACCAAAAAGAGGTTTCACAAGCCTGTTGTGTGTTATCAAATATATGCTAACTCTACAAAGAGGTATTGTAGTTCTCGGCTCTTACACAAGTTATTGTATTTCACAGCTCTCACACCATCACTGACTAAATCACACACACACACACACACACACACACACACACACACACACACGCTTACACAAAACCACAAAATCCTCTCATTTCTTCTTGTCATTTCGGCAGGCAAACCACAGAGTGTTCATTTTTGAGTAGGTTCATGACTCCACTGATCCAGGCAGCTCATGCTTTGTAATTGTGTATAGCCAGCATGTGCAGCAGATGCTGTTAAACAAGGACAAATCAGCTGGGTAAATAAAGTTCTGTAACCTCATGCTTGCTAGTACACCTGAACTTCCAAGTAAGGCCATTCACACAATCAGAAAGAGACTTTAGGACAATTAAAAAAGATAAAAAATGCAGAAGCAGATGTGACCATATTTACATTTTCTTAAGAAAATTAGTGTTACTTTTCTTATTGCTTTTCAAATGTATATGCTAAATTTTTATTTCTATAATTTCAAAGGTAAAAGTGCATTTTTCGGGCTATTTCTACCTGATCTGACACATACAATTCCTTTAATTTGTGTAAATCCACATATATATATATATATATATATATATATATATATATATATATATATATATATATATATATATATATATATATATATATATATATATATATATACACAGTACAGACCAAAAGTTTGGAAACATTACTATTTTTAATGTTTTTGAAAGAAGTTTCTTCTGCTCATCAAGCCTGCATTTATTTGATCAAAAATACAGAAAAAACAGCAATATTGTGAAATATTATTACAACTTAAAATAATAGTTTTCTATTTGAATATACTTTAAAAAAAAAAATATTCCTGTGATGCAAAGCTGAATTTTCAGCATCATTACTCCAACCTTCAGTGTCACATGTAACATCCAGTCTATCACATGATCATTTAGAAATCATTCTAATATTCTGATTTATTATGAGTGTTGGAAACAGTTCTGCTGTCTAATATATTTGATGAACAAAAGGTTAAAAAGAACTGCATTTATTAAAAAAAAAAATTCTAATAATATATATTCTAATAATATATTTTCTTTACTATCACTTTTTAGCAATTTAACACATCCTTGCTGAATAAAAGTATTTTATTAAAAAAAAAAAAGAATATAAATAGAATATAAATAGAAAATATAAAAGAAAAAAAATTACTGACCCCAAATTACTGACCAGTAGTGTATATTGTTATTACAAAATATTTATATTTTAAAAACATAGATTCTTTTTTTTTTTTTTTTTTTTTTTACTTTTTATTCATCAAAGTATCCTAAAAAAGTATCACATGTTCTGAAAAAATATTAAGCAGCAAAACTGTTCCCAACTTTGATAATGAATCATCATATTAGAATGATTTCTAAAGGATCATGTGATAATGATCCTAAAGATTCAGCTTTGCATCACAGAAATAAATGATAATTTAAAGTATAATAAATTTACAAACAATTATTTTAAATTGTAATAATATATCACAATATTAAATTTTATTTCTGTATTTTTGATCAAATAAATGCAGGCTTGATGAGCAGAAGAAACTTCTTTCAAAAACATTAAAAATAGTAATGTTTCCAAACTTTTGGTCTGTACTATATATATATATATATATATATATATATATATATATATATATATATATATATATATATACAGTATATGGCTTAATTTATTCCTTCTTTGTAATATAATGGTAGTAATAACACATCTCTCCAAACGTCATGATTTTTGGTATAATTAATTGCCATAAAAAAAGACGAGATATGCAAGTGTTTAAAACTTGAGCATAATTATAAGCAGAAGTAATATTGATGTTTGCATTATCATGACCTGAAAAAAAAAATAAAAATAATAATAGTTCAACAGAGCAGTGCTCACCACTGTGAAGTTCATGACCTTTAGAATCCATATGGTCAAGGCTAGGTTGACGATCATGGTTACAAGGAGGAGAAGGATGAAGAAATAGAGACAGCGCTTTCGCCAGCCATAAATCCCAACCGGGTACACAGTAGCACATCCCTGCCTTTGGAGGGGGTTTGGCTGAGATGCCAGGATGTACTGCTCCTGAGTCATCTAGTGAGAAAGAACAGAAAGAGACAGAATTTTTTCAGATTTTTTAATTTTCACAAGCTTTATCTTCTTTAATGCAGCCGTGGTGCATCATCTATATATCTATTTTGAAAAATGGATAAAATTAATAAATTATATTTTAAAACAGAAAAAAAGTGTTGTAGTAAATTGTAATAACCACAAAATGCTAAAGTAAAACATTAAATAGATTTAAAATCAATGTTGAGACAATTCTTTGTGTGTGTCTGTGATGCATAGTTGTTGCTTACGTGTAGTGTATATATATATATATATATATATATATATATATATATATATATATATATACATTTAAATTTACTTACAGTACTTACAGTACATTCAGGCTATCAATTTTTACCTATCGTGTGTTCCTGGGGAATCGAACCCCCAATATATGTAGGTGATATGCAACAAGGCAACTTTCTACAGTAGGTTTTACAACAAATCTAGAAGGTGAAAAATAGTACTGGACAAGGAAATACGTGGGATGGAGAAAAGGAAATCTTGCTTTTGCTTTTTAATTCACAGTCTCTCAGCATGCATTGGCTCAACTAAAGACCTCAAGCACATCCGCTGCGAAAACTCCCCAACCTCTCCGTAACCTCAAAACTCCCTTTAGCTAGCTCTCCAGCTCAACAAAACTCCTCTTAAACTCCCTCTAAAACGCTCTTTAACAACTCTCAAATCTTCTTCACACTTCACTCTTAAAAATAAATGGTCCAATTAAAGCAAAAAGGGCTTTACAGCCTGATGTCAAAAAATAACTTTTTTTATCAATTCAGCAAAGGACTTTTGATTTTGTAGTTCTTTAGAGGTGCTAAAGAGGTAATTTATCGATGTTAGAACACTTTCTCCTATCTCAGTTGTGCAGAGACAACTGTGTACAGACCATTCATAGGTTGACTTCCAGAGGAATATAAACACTTTGACTCTTTCAAAAAAATTTCCGTTTGTTCCAGCATGTCCAACTCTTTTGGCGAAACCAATGCAGTGAATTTTGTGGATGACGATACCTGTTTCACTGAACAAGTAAAAGAATGGAAGAAGTCACACAGCATTGTAGCACTAGTAAGCACATTCCCAGCTGGGGGAAAAATACAGCTTTTTCTGGTGTCAGCTGGTCTCCTAGTCTGGTCAGATTGGTCTAACTAGTCCCTAGACCTGAGATGCATTTCCCAAAAGCATTGTAAGCTTAAGTACATTGTAGACCCATTGAGCTACGATCAACTTAAGCTTACAATGCCTTTAGGAAATGCAGTCCTGATCTCCAAGTTCAACCTGCTAAAAAGTAAAATCTAAAAACTGACAAAGAAACCCAAAAGACTGCAACTCAAGCTGCAAAGAACACTGAAGAAGTAAGACGGATAAATTTGGAAAATAATAATAATAATAATAATAATTTATATTATTATTTAACTCTGAAATCACACATTTGAAAGTTACAGTAAATCATATTGCAATTTTGGTTTTATCTGGATTAGTCTGGCCCTAGAGTGTCCCTCAACCTCTTCAGATGCTCCTCTCCAAGCTCTTCAGCACTGAAAAACGTCTAAACCTGCCTTAACAATAGCCCTCTTACTTACAAACTCGTAACAATGACCTTCACTGCTCCTGTTGTTGTGAGGAGTTGAGTATGTGCACATTTTCTATATATTTGAGGCATGCAATGTGAAGAAAGTGTGTTTTAGTTGGTGCGGAGGAGTGTAGTTAATAGTCAGTTTCCACCAGTTTCACCACATGGGTGAAAGAGATCATTCTTTTTCTCTAGCCTCAAGTCCTCATCTGCTATAAATATCGAGCATGATGGAGAGGGAAATATTGGATAGTTTTCACTACATATTTTTTTTTTACCTTTCAGTCTCCCACGCATTATTTAGAGATACCATTTTAGTCCGTATTTGTTTCTTCCATATACCCTCCCTTTTATACCACTTGGTGCGGTTCAGTACCCGATTTACTCCGCCCCTGAACATGCCTCTCTATCCTTCTCTGTCTTGCTTGAGCTTTTTCTCTTTGTCTCTCCGGTTCCAATGCATTTCTAAAATTGATCTGACAGTGGAGTGATCCATCAAATGCATGTGCAGCCAAGCTGGACCAGAACGGCACCCTGTCTAAAACCTAACACTATTAACATACTCACCAACTACTCACTCACTCAGATTACATCTGCTTGTTCCAGCAAAGAGACAGGGGGGGGGGGGGGGGGGGGTGGGTGTCAGACAGACAAACAGAACTATACACACATGTGAGTGCAGGGCAGGTAAATAACAAAAGCAGAGTCTAAAGACAAGGGTAAACCACTTGCCAATTCAACAAGCTTGCCTAACTCCTAATTGTTCATCTGCTGTATCATCATTAGGGTTTATTATTTTCAGTAACTGATTTTTTGATTGATTGATTGATTGATTTATTTGTACATTCATTTGTTCATTCATTTCATTTTTGCAGTTTAACCACTGATCTATGTATATGACTGGATCGTTCATCGCGTTCTAAACTGCCAACAGACAGTGAAGCCACCGGAAGTGTTCGATCCGCCATGTTACTAATCCCTACCAGCAGACAGCACCATTGAGTCACATTCAAACCGCGGTCCTAAAATAACTTGATTTGAAGCAAATCAGTCAAACGGGACTCGTTTTTATGTTACGTATATGTAAATTAATGTTTACTTCAGATGTTATATGCAGTGTTTATGGTCTTTTGCGGCAGGATAAGCGATACATTTAAACCATTAAGGTGGGTGTGTCTGCTGCGCACTGACGACAGAGGTAACTGATCCAACACAAAAAATGGCTCATTTCTTTATGAACATAATTATTCAGGAATTATTAAACATGAATGTATTAGTATCAGAAATTGATTTGAATATAATACAATGAATAATACAATTATGTTGTTAATATTGATCTATACATGAAAAGCTTAACTTACTATCTTGGAAATAAAGCTTTATAAAGTTTATGTCTTTAAATCAGTACTGTATATAGTCAGTTATTAATCTGAATAAATCCAGATTTCAGAATGAGCAGTTTGTAGTTTGTTATATATGTTGAGGTCGTGTCGGTCTGATGTTTATCATGTTCATGATGCTCACTACTGTAATGAACGTAGCTTTTTAATAATTACACGACATTTAAAAAAATAACCGTTTACATGCCTAGGGTGTTTGCATTGTAATAATGTACAGAAATACTTCAGATTTAAAAACGCTGACTTTTTCTAATTAAAATAATACAGTTTCCTGTTAATTCAATAGAACGTTTACGCACACTGGGGATTACCAATATGGCGGCGCAGCGGCTTCACTTTCATGACATCATGAGCAATCCAGTTCTATATTATAGATCAGTGAGTTTAACCCGTATGTGTTGCACAACATTTTAAAATAAAATACAAATATTTTGTGTGTTTAATTTATACATCAGCACATAGCAAGGTTATTATTATAAGGTTATATTATTATTAAAATGAAAAGTTACTTGAAATACAATATAGTTCCATTTAATTTAACTTGAAGTAGCCTACTAAAACTAAAAAAACTGAAATAAAAATGAATTAAAAAAACTAGTCATATTTGTAAACAACAACAAAAAACTAACAAAACTTTAACTATAATTAACATGAAAGCACAAGCAGCTCATAAAACCAGATGATTTAAGTTTATACAGTATTAAGTTTGTTGTGGTGTATTGTTTTGAACATTTGTCTCAAGGCTTCATTGATTGTAACTGTTCAATTATTCCTCTCAAATTTTGTCTTTTGAGGCAGAAAATTGTCCCTGCCTTCATATCCCTCTCCACAAAATTTTGGTGAAAAATGAAAGCAATAGACTGTCCAATGTGTCATGATTGCTTTTTTCTTTATAAAAGGAAATATGAGTCATACAAAGATGATTCAAACACACACACACACACACACACACACAAATTTTGTAAGGAGGTACAGTAGTCTATTACCCTCTCATTAATCCTGCTATCCCACCAATACACCAGCAGATCGTGCTAGCTTGCCCTGCTAATGATGTTTTACTACACTAGACAATATCTAGTCACAGTTTGCAAAGACTTCAAAGTCTAGACAGTCCTAGTTTGGAGTTTGAGGAAACAAAGATGGAACACAGCAATACAGCAAGAGTACTGAAGCATTTATTATTATTATTATTATTATTATTATTATTATTATTATTATTATTATTATTATTATTATTATTATTCTTTTATCTTCCCCCTTACCAGTTTTCAGCAATTCATTCAGAACCAGCTGCTTCATCTAAACTTTGTCTTTTTGATTTTTTTCTGCCATAAATATGATATGCATATTGGTTTTACAAACCAAGGAAATGTAAGTTTTAAGGCCCATTTGCACCCATGATGATAACTATAATACAATAATATAATAATCGCACCACAGTCCACACAACAGCAATAACATTAACATCAGGGAAACGATAATAATAGAATCACTTTCAAAATGATTTTCCAATGGATAAACAATAAAAACACTGACATCCAGTCATAATCCACTCGACTATAAAGAGCTTGAGCATTTAAAGTGGCAGAGAACATAAATTGTGTTTATATTAACCAGAATATAATCGTCTGTTGCTGTAGATGCTAATATAGTTATCGTTATGGTTATCGCTACAGTTATCATTTTTGATGTGATACAGTCCTTTTTTGGTGCAGTTTCACAGGCAAAAACAAATGCCCATTGTTTATTGTTAAAAGGCACAGAAGTTGCTTTCAATCCAAGCAGTTGTTGGTCAACGCTACACATTGGTATAACTAACTTAAACCCGTTGCAAAACTTATGCAGGGAAATTTCTCCCTCATGCAAAATAATAATAAGTTAACTGCATGGATGCCTATTGAAATGACAGGATTGCACTAGGGAAAATTCATCAAACAATGGTAAATGTATCTGCACCTTTATGTCGTAAAATATCCTTGACTGAAACAGATTAAAAATCGGACTCACGATTATGACGTTGTTCGCAAACTAAATATTTATATGGTTACCATCACATGTAACCTTACTACACATACTAAAAGAAGGTTTTGCATTAATGGTCAGCAAGTTCTTAATTCAACTCACACACTGTGAAAGTACAGTACAATAATTCAGACAGTACTAGTTTTGACCAGAGCATGTTTTGTACTACTAATGTAGTAATGTTTTTTGTTGTTGTTTGTTTTTTAAGAAAAAAAAAGTTTCCTTTAATTTCCTATTTAATTAAGTGTAAATATCATTTAAAACATGATGATTTCAGCCAATCAGCTGTAATGTTGGCATTGTCAAGTTTCATTATAAAGGTTAATACGTTTAATGTGAGTGTTACATGCAATTCTGTTTTTGATAACTTTTTTTTAAGTACTTTCCGCCTCTTCAGTTAATTCATACAAAAAAGTGTGTGTGTGTGTGTGTGTGTGTGTGTGGGAGAGAGAGAGACTGAGGGAGGCAGTATTATGTCAACCCAGCAGGAAAGAAGAATTCACTAAGCAAATAGACCTGAAAATATCACATCGTCTTCCGCCTTTTCACTGAATCAATAGCAGCACAAATATTACTTCAATTTCACGCGACGACATCGTGGTACCCAGGCGCTAATGCTAAGCAGTATTAACAAATCGATACATCATTTAAAAAGGTCATATCAGTCAGGGATGTAATTTAATGCCAGGCAGCAGACAGTACAGATTTGCAGCTAATTAAATGTTGCCATCTCTGTACAAGCTCTCTGGCTTTTCAAAGGTGAATCAAGGCAGAGGTATCGACAGTTCTAGCTCTGCATAAACAGGGGCAACAGTCTTTCAGAAGTAAAGCCCCTCTGTTGTTAATCTGCTCCCTTTACTTCACGTTCAGCTCTTTTTTGAGGTTCCCCTCAAGGGTATCTCCATAGCAAGCTCAATCTTAATCAACATCTTACACTTTTTAATTAGTGCCTTCTACTAGAACGTAATGCAAGTGCCAAGACTTCGAGTCTAACAAGGTTTCTCAAGCTTCAAAGACACACACTCGGTTGTTTTGCGCTATCACTCCAGTCTCAAATGTTGTGTATTAGATAAGAAAGCTTGGACTAGGTGAGGAAAATGGAGCAGGTGTCCTGTGCAATCCAGGCACAATTATGACATCTTTCACAGCGTACGTTACACGAGTGAGCACAGCGCAGTTAAAACATTAGACGCCTGAATGCTCAAAGCTTTCTAAAACGATCCCTCGTCATCCGAGTAGGAGTTTCAGAATGGATCTGACAGCTCTGTGTGTTTGTGGCACACGTCACATGAAATCACAGCAAGGAAAACACTAAATCATCTGCTAGGAAAACATACATTAGTAAGACTAATGGTGTGATTTTCTTTTAGTTTTTGCTTCATTGTGAGATTTCAGGGAGCATCTGGATAAAAATATGGCAGTGCTTTTTGGTGAATTTTCACAGAGAATGCGTAAACACTTATTGTTTGTATCTTTGTCTTGTTTGAGCAAGTTCAGAAACTGAAAATTACTTAAAACAACTTACATTTACTCGATCACAAAACTGAATAAGATACTTACAAATGTTTTGAGAGAATACTGATAGGCAATTTTCATATTTATGCTAAAGAGCACAGCAATTTGCAGATAGAGTGTTTCAGAGATGCGGTAATTTTTCAGGACAACCCATAGTTAGCATAACCCTTGTTCCCTAAAAAAAAAAAAGCCAATATTACAGAAAATTAAATCAGTGAACAACAAAAGTTTATAAAACTTAACACAAATGAACACAACGTTTTATTAATTCTGAAGCCTAAAGCAATGGCCAAAAATAAAATAATAGCAAACAAACTACAACACAGTTCCACAGTTGACCACTAAGCATCTGATAAAATCAACAAGTTTGAAAAATGGTATTAGAATAGCATGAGCACAACAAGGCTGCAAAAGCGGACTAGTGAGATGATCAGTTGTCCTGATATGAACTATAAGGTCTAATGTCTCAAACCTATGTAGTCCTATTTGTTTGTTGTTAATAGCCACTTCTTAGCAATGGATTTGCTTAAAAAAGTGAAAGCAAAGTAAAGTGTGAAAGCATTTTGAGCTTGTGTTCCACAGACCTTTTTTCAGGCATTTATCAAATAAATAAATACAATTTAAAATGAAAAACAAACCATTGACTTGAAGTGCAAATATGCTAACTATTTTTACAACGCAAACAGAATAAAATCGCATCACAGTTGAAACTAATAGGAAACTCCCAACCACTAGGGGCAATGAAAACTCCCAACAAAACTATATGAACATGAAGCACATGCATTTTGAGCTGGAAATTGGTTTGCTGGATTACTTCAGAGGATGTCTCATTTAAGAAAAGTAGCTGTTATAAAAGTGTCTCTTTCCTTAAGCAAAAATGGCCGAAAATGATAATCAATGGATTGCCCCTGTTGGTCAGGTGTATACAGTATCTTTTAGAGCTTAATTTTGTGCAGCGAGTTGTTACTGTTTTGTTTCAAACTATTATTTGCTTTGTAATTTTCATTGCATTTTGCCCCTGTAGTTGACCATAATTAGATATAGTTGATGAGCTAAATGAGCTAAAAGTGCTAATTATTTTTTGTACGTTTCTTACAAGGATTCACATTTCAGAGCTGCCAGGACTTCTCCTGTGGGTTAAAGAAAGAACAAAATGCATTGGGAAAGTATGTTACATGGTGTCTCACCATACACAGGGGGCTTCCAACAAATACCTGAACATCTTGGCACTCAAGAGGGGATACAACATCCCCCAAATGTCCCACCTGTGCCTGCAGCAAAGCCAAGCACACAAAGAGAGTCCAACTTAACTAGGGGAAAATTCACAAGTACTCCACCATGCTAACTGCAGCCATGCATAGAGCCTGAAGGGACTGGTTCCTGAGTTTTCCCCATGTGACCTAGTATGACCAGCCAGAATTTGAGTTTTCTGGCAGAAGCACCCTTATGTTTAAACAGTGGGTTTCTCCTCCCAGTAGCCAGCCACCATTGCACGCTGCTTTATTTGTGCACTCGGCGCCATGTGTGTTGACAAGGAGCCAGATATTGTTTTCTGTTCTCTCTTCACTACCTGGGGAAGCTAATTAGGCTTCTATTTTAGAGGCTGCTAAGGGACAAGGGACAACAGGCTGGAAAAAAGAGAATGCTTATGCAAAATAACGCAAGAACATCATTGTGTGACAACTTAGAAGAGTAATAAAAAAACCTACATATGGGCCCGGATTAAACTACAAGTACTTTCAAGTGTTCAGATTTTCACAACTTTGTTAGCTGGCATTACACTACTGCTACATCACCCAGTTCAGCCGTCTCATTTGCCGGTTCTGTTTGTGACGTTATCTGTGACAGCGTAAGTCTTAGTAACTGCCTGAAATGCCTAGTGCTGACAAGCCTCACCTCTTTGCCAGCCTGTCAATCAAATATCCTGCGGGTTGACACATGATAGATCTCCACTCTGTTTATCCAAGCTATGGGAGAAGCTTGGTGGCATTCACTTAAATCCAAAGCCCCATAACAGAAGTAAACATTACATGCTCCAACAGAGGCCACCTGCCACAGGTGTGAATTGTTTCAGGTTCACACACCTAGCTATATCCAAACACATAACAGTTCTGTATGCATATTTGCTGCACAACAAAAACAACCCCAGGCGCTTTTCTTTTTTAACTAAACCCCATGTGTGAATAGCTTCAAACTTACATTAAAGGTTTAATTGCTTAAAAGCAAATGTGTGTTGTTGTATGATCCAAAACTAAAGATGTGGATTAACTTAGTAGGTCAAACTCTTCTGAAGCATTAAAACACCATAAAGTTCACGCATCTCTAACCATGATGCTTTCTAAAAGGTCACTGATGCACTGTATGCTACAGTTTGACCTTATTCGGAACAGAGTGGCTGAAAGGGGTCTGGTCTAATGCGGGGACACGCTGTCAAAACAAGGAACCTCAGGGGGCAAAACAGAAAAGGCCTTCATGCCTTCATACAGTATTAATGAGACTAAGTTGTTTTCCAGCAGCGGCGACTGGTGCTTCTCAAGAGTGGGGAAGCTCAGATGTCACTAGTGTTGCTTTCATCAATGAAAAGTATGACTACATATCATCGTCAACGAACCTTTATCACGTCACAAAAACAAGACGAAATGCAATATCGTTGATGAATAAAAACAAGACTAAATGTGGTTTACCAAATAAAAACTATGCTAAAATGTTTCTTCATTTTCGTTTACCAAAACAAGACAAAACAAAATTTTATAATGTTATTTTGTCTTGTTTAGTCATGTGTGACGAGTCAGCTGCCTCCTCCCGTCCTAAATCGCCGCCCTTCACCAGGCTCCCGACTGGAGTGGGTGTGTGAGAGGAGGGGCGCTGGACGAGTCAGGGCTGGCGGCGTGTGATGGGGCACACCTGAAGGAAATGGAGCCGCATCACCGCCGCTGTTTAAAAGCCCAACGCGCCTCTCCTCGGGAGACCGGTCTCTTCCCCGTGCATGCACACTGGTGTCCTCGTGGGTCCAGGAAGGGTGCGTTGAGGGACTCCCGCGCCACTAGAGATGTGAGCTGCCGGACCCATGATCCGGATGGGAACCGCACCTGTTTACACGGCCGTCTGGCCAGGATGCTGGGCCGTCCATCCCCTGCCAGCGCCGCGGCCAACGAGAGTGATGCGGCCGCTAGAGGAAGCCGTCACCCCTCGCGTCCCGGACCAAAGAGGGGAGCGCATGCGGCAGCCGGACTCCGCCCCTTACCTGGACCCTTCCTCCACGAACCCTGCCCGACCCACACGAACCCCGCAGCACGACGAGGACACCAGATTCCCTGTTAATTTTGGACACTCTTGCCCTTTGGCCACCTTTATCCCCTGTTTTATTTGATTTCTGTAAATAAAAGCCTCTGCGAGGCCTGACGCCACGCCCACTGTGTCTGTCTTGTGCTCCTCCCGTCACACATGTTATTATTATTATTTAGCAGTATTTCTGTTTCCTGTGTCTCACTTCAGGGGCTGCATCAAGTTGCACTATGCAGACGCAGGCGATGTCACTTTCTCAAGCCCCATTCGCAGCATTATTTAGAAGACGACAACAATCAAAGTCTGAAGTGGGATTTATACTTTCGCCTGGCTATGCTTTGCAAGCCTACGCTAACTGCGAGCGCACCTTCCCAAACTGACACGGCTTTTATACTTGGAGTGTTCACAGTTGTATTATTCTTTAAAATGACAGGGGCGACAGGGGCCTCATGTGTCTAGGCATCAAGCACACTGAGGTGGCCTTCGTGGATGAGTCATGTTCCCACTGCAGGAAGATGACCATCTCTGAGCTGCGAACCAAGCTCCTCTACCTTTAGGGGGCCCTCTTCAAAAAGTGTACCAGCGGTATCCAGTGGGCCTCCCCCTGACCAGATGTCGATCTCAGCATTGGAGGGAGAGCTATCAGATGAATATTCGGCCATGCTGCCGCCCTCCGGGATGGTGGCAAAGCCTGAATCAGATGACAGCTATACTTTCCCGGGCCGCCGAGAGGGTAGGGCTCAAGTGGAAATCTCCACCACATCCCAAGCCCTCGAGGTGGGATGATTGGTTTCTCGAGGTGGCTCGAGCTGGTTCTCAGCACCCTGCCCCGGTGCCAAGGCACTGAAGGACCTGCAAGAGGGTGGTCACAATCTGGAAGTTCTGAAAGAACTCCCGACCACCACCGACCTTGTGCTCCTATCGACGAAGGTCACTGTGCGTTCTCTGGGTCATGCCATGTCCATGCTTGTGGTCCAGGAGCGCCATCTCTGACTGAGTCTGGTTGAAATGAGGGACGCCAACAAAGAACGGTTCCTTTAATGGCCCAGCAGCGCATTTAGAGATCCTGGCCCAGCTGTTCTCGGCTGCATGGGACTCCGCGGTATCCGGTTCACTACAGTGAAGCATCTGATCCCCCTGTTCTGTGGGTAGAGATCGCAGTCCTGCTGGCGAAGGACGCAATACAGCCAGTCCCTCCAGCCAATATGAGGTTTGGGTTTTACAGCCCTTACTTCATTGCACCCAAGAAAGGCAGTGGGTTACGTCCGTTATGACTGTCCGAGTTTTGAACCAGGCCCTTCATCGGCTACCATTCAAGATGTTGACTCATAATAGCATTTTCGGATGTGTTTTTCCCCGAGATTGGTTTGCAGCGATCAACCTGAAGGACGTGAACTTTAATGTATCAATCCTTCCATGCTACAGACCTTTTCTGCAGTTTGCGTTTGAAGGATGGGCATATCAGTACAAGGTCCTTCCCTTCGGCTGTCCCTGTCTCTCTGTGTCTTCATGAAAGTCATGAAGGCAGCTCTTTTCCCCCTCAGAGAGCAGGGTGTTTGCATTCTCAACTATCTAGATGATTGACTGATACTAGCACAATCTAGGGATCAGTTGTGCGAGCACAGGGACCAGGTGCTCCGGCACCTCAACCTGTTGGGCCTTCAGGTTAACTGGGAAAAGAGCAAACTCTCACCAACACAGAAGATCTTTTTTCTTGGTATGGAGTTGGATTCGGTCAAACAGAGAGTGCGCCTCACAGACGAACATGTGCGGTCGGTGCTAGCCTGCTTTAATACATTCAAGGGCAGGACAGCAGTCCCTCTGAAACTTTTTCAGAGTCTACTGGGGCATATGGCGACCACAGTGGCACTTACACCACTCGGCCTGTTACATTTGAGACCGCTCCAGCACTGGCTCTATGGCCGAGTCCCGAGGTGGGCGTGGAAGCGTGGCACTCACCGGGTACAAGTTACACTGGCCCGTCACCAAACCCTCACCCGTGGTCAGGTGTTGCATTCTTCCAGGCAGGGGTGGCCCTAGAACAGATCTCTAGGCAGCCGTGGTTTACATTGATGCCTCCACCATTGTCTGGGGAGCCACATACAACAGGCATGCAGTCTCAGGGGTTTGGACGGGCCCGCAGCTGCATTGGCACATCAGTTGCCTAGAGTTGTTAGCAGTATGACTTGCTCTGAACCACCTCAAAGGTTGCTTATGAGGCAAGAACATGCTGGTCCGAACGGACAACTCTGCGACCGTTGCATACATCAACCGACAAGGTGGTCTGCACTCCCGTCGCATGTCATAACTCGCCTGCCACCTCCTCCAATTCTGAGGGAAGGTTCTGAGGTCACTTTGTGCTGTTCACATTCTGGCCCTGCTCAACCATACAGCCGAAAAGCTGTCTCAAGCAAAGCTTCCGGGACAATGCGACTCCATCCCCTGACGGTCCAGCTGATCTGGAGATGTTTCGGAAATGCTCAGGTAGACCTGTTTGCTTCCCCAGAGACCTCTCACTGCCAGTTGTTCAGCAAGAGCACCGTCTACGAGACACGCTTATGCCTTGAAGTGGAACCTGTTCATCGAGTGGTGTACTTCTCACCGAGAAGACCACCAATGATGCCCGATTGCAGTCGTGCTTTCCTTTCTGCAGCAAGGGCTGGAGCGAAGGCTGTCTCCCTCCACCCTCAAAGTCCAGGTTGCTGCTATTGCTGTGTACCATGCCCCTGTGAATGGGAAGTCTTTAGGTAAGCATGACCTCACTATCAGGTTCCATAGAGGGGCCAGGAGGTTAAATCCTTCCCGGCCCCCCTCTATACCCTCTTGGGGTAGATATATTGATATATTGATGATGTTATTCTGATGTTCTCAGGTTCAGAAAAAGAACTTGTAGACTTTCATGTTTATGTAAACTGCTTAAATGAGAACCTTAAATTTAGTCTGGACTATGACTTACACGCCATAAATTTTCTGGATCTACGGATCTCAAAAGATAATGAGGGATTCTTACACACGTCTATCTTCAGAAAGGCAACAGATCGTAATACCCTATTGCATGCAAATAGCTTTCATCCGCCATGGTTTATTGATAACATACCCTTTGGACACATCCAGAGACTAAGGCGTATATGTGACTCAGATCAGGATTTCCAAAATCAATCGATGGATATGCAGCAGCGTGTACATGTGGCTGTTTTTATGTAGGCCTTACTAAAAGGAGATTGAGGGACAGGGTAGCTGAGCATAGGTATGCCACCCAGACTGCAAATATAAATTATCCAATGGCCAAACATTATATAAACGCAAAACGTGGGAGGGATTCGACATTACGAGTAGTGGCTATTTGCCTTGATGCCAGGGGTGGGGATATAATCAAATGCCTTAAACAGAGGGAGATATATTGGATTTATTCCTTGAAGGCCACTAGTCATCCAGGTCTCAATGAAGATTTTGACCTTTCACCTTTTTTATAATTTTTTTTTATATTTTTTGTGTCTCTATAGGGACAGTTTATTGTTTTTTTTAATACAACAGACCCATTTTGCTATTTTTGTGCACTATTTATGTTGTTTTAGAACTATCTTATTTGAGAATTATGATATGTATCTGGTTTATTTACCTTTGGAGTATATTGTGTGGAGTACACTGGATATTTTCAGTAGTGTCATTCCTGTTCTTCCACTTGGAGATGTCTCATTTGGTCCTGTTTGGTTTAACCTTTCGTATCAGACATAATCTAAACTATTGCCTCTAGTGGCAAAGAAATAGTTTTGCAAGTGCCAGAGTGGCACACCTGAAATCAATGCAACTATAAGTATGGCTTGATTCTGTTTGTTTGTTACCAACACCCTCATGAAGGCCAATGGGCCGATATGCGTTGGTGTTTTATGCTTTAGCCATTTTAAACAATAAAGGCTTTTTGACTTTTGCATCCTACTGAGTGCCTGGACCTGGATTTTTTCAAAATTCTTTTTCATGAACAGTTTACCCTTCCATGTGCACCAGAGGATACAAGGGATACCAGCAGCGCTCCAGTTCCCATTTGTTCTGTCTAAATCTGTGTTAGTGAGCACTTCTCCTTTGCCGAGATAATCCATCAACCTCACAGGTGTGGCATATCAAGATGCTTATTAGACAGCATGATTATTGCACATGTGTGCCTGAGGCTGGCCACAGTAAAAGGCCACTTTAAAATGTGCAGTTTTATCACACAACACAATGCCAAAGATGTCACAAGTTTTGAAGGAGCATGCAAATGGCATGCTGATTGCAGGAATGTCCACCAGAGCTGTTGCCCATGTACTGAATGTTTATTTCTCTACCATAAGCCATCTCCAAAGGCGTTTCAGAGAATTTGGCAGTATATCCAACCGGCTTCACATCCGCAGACCACTTGTAACAACACCAGCCCAGGACCTCCACATCCAGCACCTTCACCTCCAAGATCGTCTGAGAACAGCCACCCGGACAGCTGCTGCAACAATTGGTTGCACAAACTGTCAGAAACCCTCTCAGGGAAGCTCATCTGCATGCTCATCGTCCTCATCAGGGTCTCGACCTGACTGCAGTTCGTCGCAATAACCAACTTGAGTGGGCAGATGCTCACATTCGATGGTGTCTGGTACTTTGGAGAGGTGTTCTCTTCACGGATGAATCCCGGTTTTCACTGTACAGGGCAGATGGCAGACATAGTGTACGGCATTGTGAATGAAATTTTGTGGATTCCATGCATCCCATGCAACCATTGTTTTCTAGATCTCTTTATTCAGTCCTGGAAGTCTGCAGTCATGACTTAGTGCTCAGATAAGAAACCAAGTAAGTCCAAGACAAAGAGGCAAAAGGACATAGCTGAAGAACTTAATGATAAGATATCATGATAACAAAGGTTTTGTTACCTACAGACACTGCAATTGTTTGAACTGCCAGCTATTGGACTTGTCATGTGTATGTGTGCTGTGCACACCAAGCAAGTAAGAGGCATGCTCAAAGCATTTTGAAAAGATAAAGTGTTTTAGGAATCCTCATCTTTGTTAATTTGAGATAAATCAGATGGCTACAAACAGATACATACACACATAACCAATCTAATAGCATGTCCTTACATTAAATAGTTCACCTTTTTGTTTGTTCCTTCCCTTGCCACGCTTTTTGCTTGAGCCTTACTTAGAAAAGAATACAGCCAGTGCAAACAAACCCAATGTGACCTTCGCTAAGTCATGGATCCAGCAAGTGCATATGTATGTCTGTGTTATAAAAGCATGCTTGGTTGGGTCTAGATGTAATCAGCTGCCCAGAAAGGCATGCAGCTCGAAGCTGTAGTGAAAGACATGAAATCAATGGGACAGCAGAGCAGCCCGTAGAGGGAGGGTATTAAAGATGAGGCAGGGAGTTTTAGGCCCAGCTCAAGGCAGGTAAGCGACAGATGCGTGTGTAAATCTCATCTGCTGACAGAATCAGTGCACGCTCTTTATGATGCCACCAAACATAGACATTTTCTGGCTAGCGGTTATAAAGAAAACCGCTGCCAGTGCTAAATATGCTGATGTCCACAACATTCTCAAACCAATCTTTCTCACTACACTTCTTTTTTAGAAACACCAGTTCAATTCTGGAATAGCTCAACTGCAAATGAAAAGCTGTCATTATTTACTGATTGTTCCCTATTTTTTTCCCAACCCTTGTGTTATTATTTTCCATAAAGCACAACAGGGGAATTATTTGAAGAATCATCACACAATCTTCAATTGTAGCCACATAATAGCTTAGTGTGAGACAAACCCAACAAGATCAGTGAATAAATCATTTGTTGAGCCAGTTCTATGCAAATAAACCAATCAATTTGGTTCAAAAATCAGACCAATATATTTTTCACAAATTTCATCTCACTAATTCAAAGATACAGTCTCAGCAGTTCTCATGTTAACAGCTTACTTGACAGGAACATTATCAGTAAATCACATTTCTCTTCACTTTTTTTTCACAATGTATTGCGAAATCTGAAGAATTGTAATATACAGCATGTTTACTTTGTGTGGAACAGATTTAAAAGGTTAGTTCACCCAAAAAGGAAAATTATGTCATTTATGACTTACCCTCATGTCGTTCCAAACCCGTAAGACCTCTGTTCATCTTCGGAACACAGTTTAAGATATTTTAAATTTAGTCCAAGAGCCTTCTGTCCCTCCATTGAAAGTGTGTGTACAGTATACTGTCCATGTCCAGAAAGGTAATAAAACATTTTCAAAGGAGTCCATGTGACATCATAGGGTCCGTTAGAATTTTTTGAAGCATCGAAAATACATTTTGGTCCAAAAAAAACAAAAACTACTAGTTTATTCAGCATTGTTTTTATTCAGCATTGTCAACATTGTCTGTTGTGTGCGCATTCACTGATATCCGGTTTGCGAACGAATCACTCAATGTAACCAGATCTTTTTGAACCAGTTCACCAAATCGAACTGAATCGTTTGAAACGGTTCGCATCTCCAATAAGCATTAATCTACAAATCAATTAAGCTGTTAACTTTTTTAATATGGCTGACACTCCCTCAGAGTTAAAACAAACCAATATCCGGGAGTAATTAATTTACACAAACAGTACACTGACTGAACTGCTGTGAAGAGAGAACTGAAGATGAACACTGAGTCGGGCCAGATAACGAACAAAAGAGTCAAGAACCGTTCTCGAGTCAAGAACCGTTTCTGTCGGACGCGTCCGATTCGAGAAGCGAGGAGCTGATGATATTGCGCATGCGTGATTCAGAGTGAAGCAGACTGACACACAGCGCGTCTTAACCGAACTGGTTCTTTTGGTGATTGATTCTGAACTGATTTGTGCTAATGTTATGAGCGTGGCTAAACCGAAAGCTTGAATCAAGGGCAATTATCACGAATGATGTCCTTACGTCGAGTGCAAAAGTTTCTTCAACCAGTTTATTGAATCGAACTGTTCAAAAGAACCGGATGCGGAAAAGAACCAAGAAGATCCGGTTACATCGAGTGATTCGTTCGCGAACCAGATATCACAAACTGCAGTGCTGTGAACGCGCTCACAACCGACCCGGAAGAGAAGACAACGCTGAATAAAGTTGTAGTTTTTGGTATTTTTGGACTAAAATGTATTTTCAATGCTTCAACAAATTTTAACTGACCCTCTGATGTCACATGGACTCCTTTGAAGATGTTTTATTACCTTTCTGGACATGGACAGTATATTGTACACACACTTTCAATGGAGGGACAGAAAGCTCTCGGACTAAATCTAAAATATCTTAAACTGTGTTCCGAAGATGAACAGAGGTCTTACGGGTTTGGAACGACATGAGGGTGAGTAATTAATGACATAATTTACCTTTTTGGGTGAACTATCCCTTTAACTTTAACTCGTTAAATGACAATTTTGTCAAATTTTGTGTCATATTGGTTAAAAACAACAGGGTAAGCAAGTAATTCTGGGATAAATATTCTAATAAAGACCCATTTCCAAGTTGTTTCTAGTTTATCTAAGCAAATCCAGAGCTGTGTTTCCCAAAAGCATTATAAGCCTAAGTAGATCACAGAAATCACAAGCACCAATGTAATCTACACAGTCCAGGTTGCTCTATGGTACATCGTTGATCTTCTGGACTGGATTCAAACTGGTCGAAAAACACAATAATGCTCCAAAAACAAAATTGTCCACTTTAAACTGGTCTACAAGGCATTTCACAAAGAAATGCATGTTAGAACACCTATCACTTAAGTTTCTTCAGCCAGGTTTGGCTAGGCACTATGAATTAAGTGGAAGCCTGTGCTACACAAATCCACTTCTGCAGGAGGTCCTGGTGACTGCAGGATTGACTAAAAATTGCCACCTGTTTACCACTGTGGGGTGGATGTCTGCAAAGAACTTGGCAGCAAGGCTCAGTATCACGTCTGTCCACCTGGCACAGAGGCTGTTGACTGGACTTTGAAGACATACGTCAGCCTCCAGGTATTCACTGCAGACCCCCAAGGGTAGACAAAGGATTCAGTACAAACTCCCCATTGAGAAGAGCATTGGTGACCTTCACTGGTGGATTGTGCATGACATAATAGCTCCAAACAAACACAGCAGATACCTGAAACCAGCAGTTGGGAAGGATACTGCTTTTGAAAGAAGCGATAAATAGTTTTCTGGAATCATAATCATACCAGTCAAGACTAGAACCAATGTTTCCAAAGCTAAAAGGTGGGGTGACAAGCTGAGGAAGGTATTTATTACCAATGTTTTCCCATTTATGGTTTAAAGTTTATTCTATTGGGAAGGCGGGAATGGTGATATAGGCTGATCCTAAAAGCTAGTGACAGGTAGGGGCCAACCAATATAGTTTTCAGTTTGAGGGCTTTAATAACTTCTTAGCTGGAAATTGAATTTGCATGCTTCCCAGTAAACTACCCAATCTACCGGGTCTTTGTGACCTTCAAGAGCAAGTAAGAGATTAATGAGTGTATTTGTGAAGTGTCAAGAGAGGGCCTTCAACAAATTTACTGTTGAATAACATTGTATTGTTGGCTGATTGTTCTGGATTATTATATATATACAATACCACATTCAATCTGCTATGACATATGCAGTCATCAGAATGTTTTTGGCACATACATCTTTTGAAGTAAAATGGCTTAAAGATAACATAAAACTTGAATAGCAAGCGAAAGAGAGGGGAAGGAAATGAGGGATGAGACTTCAGTCTTTTTTCATAATAATTTATCATTCTGAATTCAAATTATGTAAAATAAATCTGAATAACTGACATATTACCAGCGCTCTAGTCTTATTTAAAATTAACCTATAGGTAACCTACACTTAAATGTTATGACTCTCATATATTATTTTCATAACTTTTTTGGTAAGTTATTGATATAATTTGTCATATGAGGTAAAGGTTTCTTTTTTCCCAAAAAAATGTAATAAATAAAAACGCTGTAAGACTTCCTGTGTGCACTGCTCTACTCAGTTGAATTTTTTTTTATTATTATTCACGTCTTGTGTGCCCAATAAAATTATCTTCCATTTTCAATACAATATATTAATTCATTCATTTGTTCGTTCATTTGTTTGTTTGTTCATTCATTCATTCAAACTTTGATTTTCAGCATTGTGCAATGTTGTAAAATATTTTGTCCATTCGATATTCCTGACATTTTAAGAGTACTGTGTAATGCTACACTGCATAGAAAATGGACTGTCTTTCATCTGACTTCAGTACAAAATTAATCTTGGATGGGTGTCTCCTGTTTCCTCCCTCTTCCTTTCTCTTATCCTCTCGCTCCTCCCTAAACTGATGTTGTTTTGATGTGGAGCCATTTATCTGCCGAGTTAGTTTAGTGTTTTTCACATACCACAGCAGAGATGAGGAAGGAGAGAGTGAGAGAGATATAGACAAGAGGACAACATACAGCTCCATATATCAGAAATCACCCTCACTTCACCCTTCTCAAAATACACAAACAACTCAGATGAGGAGAAACTCATTCTAGAGAAGTGTCATAACACTACAGTGGAGTTAATTTTTTGCAGCACTAGAGCAGCAGCTCTCCAAACAAAATTATATTTTGAATAATTGTCAAAGCTCTTGATTAAATAAATAAGCCAGCTGCATCCAACATCTCCCGTAGAGTAGCTATGTGACTGAAATGTAAAAATGTCAAAGCACAGTTTAAGGGTAATCATCTTGATACAGGTCAAACATATCAAACGCTCGAGACTACTGTGTTCCTCCAAAAACAAAATGAGCTAATGGGAAGACACAATTACACAATAGCCATCTGAATTCCCATGCAGAAAACCAGACCTAGCTGGTTTGTTGGTACTAGCCTTCTCCCGGTCCGGTCATGCCAGTCTGTTGTCTGGTTTCAGAAGGGATTTGGACACTTTTCAGCTGGCCTCCAAGATAAATTGGCTAAAAAAAACCAGCTTGGCCATGCTGGGTGTCTAGTGTAAAGCAGCTAACGTCAGCAAAGTTGTTTACACTATTAAACATTTGGTTGTGTTTGGTTGTTGGTTTTGGCATATATTATGATTCCAAGAAGAGCCTTTAATGCCCATGGAACTCTTCAATTGCATAAAGGGTTCTTTATTGGCATCTGTGTTTCCATGAAAAAGCTTTAACATCCATGCAACCTTTCAGTTGCACAAACACTTTTATAGTGAAACAAACACAAAAGGTTCTTTAGATTATTCATATGTTCTTCATACTAAAAAAGTGGGTTTCCCATAGGTTTTCATTGCCAAGGTGGCACAGAAGCTACATCTGACATGGCATGTTTATTCACACAGACTGCCTCATGCTGCTCAAAGGCAGCATACGTTATTTATGCCTTATTCACACAACAATTGCATAATGTTATATTAATGCAATTTAAAATAGCCGACAAAAAATATATAAATTATGCAATAAAAAAAAGAAAAGACAAAAAACATTATTTTTGATTACTGCCCTTGATATTGTAATAATTATTTCTAATGTTGATTAACAGAATACATTAAATATTCTTGTGCTGTTTTTGTTTCGCAACTTGAGCAGATCTACAGTAATGCCCAATCCATGTTCTATTCATTTTTTTATTATTTTTTATTTCTGGGTGAATTATCCCTTTAAGGCAGCTGTCTAAGTAGGATACAGACAACAGGGCAGTTCACTAGGTTTTTAGAATAGGGTTAATGTATACGAAAAAAAAAAAAAACATGTCTCACGCTGACCTACATGAATGCATCATGGAGCAGCGGATCTTAGATGTGCATAAACTCATAAACACACAAGAGATGTGTTTATGTGGGTAAAACTGGCACTCACTGTGCAAAATCCCCCATCAAGTTAACCTGAACCTCATAACTCAGTGTGTGTGTGTGTGTGTGTGTGTGTGTGTGTGTGTGTGTGTGTGTGTGAAAGAGAGAGAGAAAGAGAGACAGAGAGGGAGAGTATTTGCAGGCAAACCATTCATTACACCATTTACATAATTTATCTGCTCACCTAGCCCCCTTACACAGGCTTTTAAATCCAACAGTGTTAAACACAGTGTGAGTGTGTGTGTCCATGTGCACATGCAATAAATGATGATGCAGATTGTGTGCTGTCAGAAAAGGCATAATTCTTCACCTAATTTTCACTATAAATTCTGTGCAAGCACATCTTTATAGCATTCAGTGTTAGGAAACTAGTCGCACATCATGCAAAATTCAGCTTATTCTAGTCAAGAACCGCCCACTTAGGAAGAACAGATTAACTCACGTATTAAGTAATTCATCATGATTTTTATGTGTGCTAAGGTATGCATACAGTGCATCAGCATGAGTGCTATATTACTTGTACTGTATGTAAACAGTCAAAAATGTGTAAATCCTTTGTAACATGTATATACACACACATGCATGTATAGATTTAAGAAAGAAAAAAACATTATGTTTATATATTAAACATATTTATATAATACAAATTGTATTAATATAAATATATACATGTAAATATATTTCAAAATATTGCATTTTTGCAATATGCATTTTATTATACATAATAAATATACACAGTACACACACATATATTATATAAACAACAACAAGAAAACATATATTTTGGATATGATTCATAATCACAATTAATCTTTGTCCAGCACTCCTTATTAAAAAAAATAATAGTGCAGACAATAGAGAAGAATTAAATTTTCTAGTGTGCACGCGTCGAGTGCCTGTGTTCAAATTAAGTATACTATTTTAACGGTTGTTAAAAAGTGTTTTATTTCTGCTGACTGTTCTCAGAATTACAGTTTCTTTTTAAAATTCCTTACATGTTCTATATTAAATAATGCTTGAGCTATGTGAACATGATGTACTCTAATAAAACTCAAAAATACTCATATAAAACTTTTTCTACTTAGAGAAAAAACTGTGTATATGTATGTTTAATGCTGCTGTTTTATGTTTTTCACTTTGTATAAATAAGGGTGTAATCTTAAAAAGGGTAGTAATGCATGATGACTAAAATACATATTATATCAGTGAACAAGCAAATATCCCTGTTAAACATCCCCTTAAGCAGCTTCAATGTATTTTGTTACTTTATGTCATTAGCCTGCAGGGAAGCTTGATTATAATTTAACTAAACATAATAAGTAGGTGGTAGCTTGGCAAGCAACATTTTAAAAGTACATTTCTCAACACTGATGCAAGAGTGCCAAGTTACTATGTCAGGTTTTCTATTTTATCAGCAAAGTAGTTTATCCCGGGAATAAGAAAAACAAATATCATTTAGTATGGCAGAATGTAGCAATTAACTACTTTAAAAGCTGGCTATATTCCAGCTGCTATCTAAACCTGACATCATCCTGATATATGCCATCACAGCATAAGTGATCTGAATATGAATTTGTACGCATGCAGCATGTCTCTATGTATGTCTGGTGCATATTTAAAGAGCCTAGAGCATGTGAACACGTGTTTATGTTATTTCTCCAATATGGAAGACAGTGACTGCTGCTTATTTATGATAATGCAGCATGCCCTTCAAAGAATGCAGGTCAAATCTGCACAAATAATGAAGACACTAGCGCCTCCCATATCGTGAAAACATGCAATATGACAATGAAATATACATGTTGGGATTTTTCCCATGAGGTTGAACTTATGGTGAGGAAAAGACAAGAATGTCATCAAGACACTTGTATAACGATTAATAATCTGAATGATAATAATGAAGAGTGACCAGACCACCATGATAATGTCAGAGAACAATTTAATTTTAATGGCAATTTATAACTGTAGCTAAAATTTTAGCAAAGATCCTATTTTTTTTTCAGTATATACGCATATACATATAGATATAGTATGTCTATTTACAGTAAGTGCACAAAAAGGAAATGCTATCCTACACGCAGATATTCCTCACTCACACAATCCCTTCTGACTGCAGTAGCATGATATGATCTATTAATTTCCTTGTGTTTCATATTCTCATTACGCCACAATTGTTAACGAAAACAAACACTGCATGCTGTGTTATGCAAATTAACACTAACCATCTCCACCTCTAATAGTTTGTTCTCATTTAAGGGACCAGAGGTCACTCTCTTCCTGTATCTGCAACACCATCTGACAAGGGTACTTGACCTGCTGTTGTCTACAAATGGAGAGAGAGAAAAGATCAGCCAGAGGAATGCTTCTCTATCCGATTAAAGTAAAGTTTTTATTATCAATCAAAACCAACATCTAATGAAGATACATTCCCAGAGGTGAAGACAATACTAGTGTATTTCTGTCCTGCTATGTTTTCTATGCTATTCTTTCTGAACAGAAACAAAAATATATATGAAACATTAAATTTATATGTAATGAATTCCTTTTATAAAATAAAACATTAATCACATAAAAAGACAACAAAATGTGAATGTGGCACCAAGTGTATTTAATAATTGATGTGCTTTTTATACAGAAAAACCAACAGGAAATGGGTCAGTGCTGTTATGCAGTACATTTTTAACTCAAAGCTTTGAGAATAAAAAAAAAATTAACACACCAAATTTTCAAAAACATGCTCTACTAAAGTATAAATAAATTATGTAAAATTGAATTAATTACACAACACCATAATAGTATTAATTAAATCCACTGCTACCCACATAGCAAACGGACTTGGCCCAAATGTGGCCTCAAGCTGGCACTGCTGGCCTGCTGTCGGCAATGGCATGTACCCTTTCAGCTAGAGCTGGGCCATATATGGCAATGATGGCACGGCGTGGATCAGGCAAACAACATGAGGGCCGATTGTTGGTGGGAGGAGTGTGGCCCAGATCAGTCCAGTGATATGTGGCCCAAATCAGGCTATGATCTGGCAGCATATCATGTAACCCATGTTAAACAAGATGAATACAAAATTGCATGATAATGGTTAAATGATCACATGCATTTTAATGAAGTGTAGTATTGTTAAAATGTAGTCTTTGAAATGGCAAGTTAAAACAGAATGAAATATTATCATTTCAAAATTAAGCAAATCAGTCAAGTGCATTAAACTGCTCTTAATTATAATTTTATTACATTTTATATTATTATTCTTTGTAAAAATAATCTTTGAATCCTTACATGAAAAGAGAGAGAGATCATTTATCCATTATCATGTAATATTTATTTGGTTTACCATGGGGCAAACACTGATCTAGAGAGTGGGGGCACATTATTTTTATTAGTATGCTGTCATGCACAAGCATTAAATAAAACGATCATGAAAGTATCTTATTTTTAAATCCTCTGTATCCATGTGATGCTTGGTGTGAGGAATTTCTTAGTGTCTGGGTTGGGTCTGGGCTATACAAGGCTCAGGTTTGGCTCAGGTTTGGGGATTCTGGTTTACTTACTGTAAGTCTGAGAATTGTCACCAATATTAAAAACCTGTTTTGGCCCAGTTCAGGGCCAGTTAAGGGTGATTAACTGGCTGAGATTCAGCTCGGTTATGGCCCATGTGTGGCCCTTGTCTTTAAAATCCAATTCTGGGCCACTTCAGGGCTGTCATTCTTTGCGGCACTTGGGCCGAGGGAAAAGTGATTGTGTGGCCCGGATCTGGGCCAGAAGACATTTGCCATGTGAGTAATACTTACTAATTTGTGGGCTGCTTTTGCTTTTCCCTCCAAAATGATATCACTACCTGCTGCATAATGGATGAAAGTGATATTTGAGGACACCAAATCCATGCAAACCAAATTAGTGAAATAAAATAATTAATGTTCAGTTAATTTGTTGTCATATGTTCAGTTAATTTTGATGACATTATTGAACATAGCTGAATAACATGATTTGAAATCATTCAAATTTTATTTTAATTTGTTATCCAGTATATCAAGAAACACGATGGAGGTTTAAAATGTAGGCACAGTAGAAATGACCCAAATACAATATTAAATACAGCATGAAATAAAAGCTGTCACATCTCACTTATCAAAGCTGAGAGTTTTTTTATTTTTTTTTATTGATCTATGAAACTGATTTAAGAGTTTGTACACAATGTGCTCTATATTTAACTTTTCATGTTTAATGTTTCATTTCTCCATTTCATTTCACACACACACACACAAACACACAAAATCTACAGAATGGTATTTCACTTTCTGTGGAACTACACAGCAGGAGGAAAAGAGATGAATTTCCTACTGTTCCTCATCTTTGAATTAAAAGAGCAACAGGATGTCAAACCCGTTTGTGAGTCTGGGATAAAACACAGACTCACTCCCCAGCCAGTTGTCAACTCTTTGTGGATTGTAGGAAACTGCATTAATAATGTCCAGCAAGGCAGTCATGGTCCCTAATTAAAACACTTCCCAGTGGTAGTACACAAGACTGTGACAGAGAAAGACAACGATGTGGAAAGACAGACAGAGAGAGGGATGGATTAGTGAGGGCCCAGGGACACATAAAGAGGTGGAGCCACAGCTGGAACGGTCATGTTGCCAGGAATAGACATGTAGTATGAAAAACAAAGGATGAACTAGGAAAAGATAGAGCATAATTGGAACACGAGACATTCTATGTATCAATTTTTGTATGTATGAAATATTTCTACAAGCCTCTTTACTACTAGCACCATAAATAGCTTTAGTACTAGCACTATAAATAAGTTTGCATGTGTGTGTGTGTGTGTACAAGGACAGCAGATGTGTTGATAAATGTGCTGCCATCAAGGCTAAAGTGTGATGTGTCATTGAAGGCCTAGTGATCAGATGTCCTCTCTCTCTTTCTCTTGCCTAGTTTTATAGCACATACACAAACACACATTTGCATTGTCATTGCTGAGACATCCCTCTAAACTAAATGAAGTAATGCAAAATAAAAAAAAACAAACATGGTTTGCCAGTCACAAACAAACATCCATAGTAGGGATAAAAGTTTGAAAAATGCTTCTTTTTATCTTTCTTCCACAATTTCATGCAACACTTTTCATTTCAAATTATATTATCAGCATGACAAACTTAATGATATTATCCAGCCGATTTGAAAATGTTCCAAAGAGGTTTTTGTGCTTCGTTGGAGGCTATCTATCTATCTATCTATCTATCTATCTATCTATCTATCTATCTATCTATCTATCTATCTATCTATCTATCTATCTATCTATCTATCTATCGTCTGTCTGTCTGTCTGTGTATGTGATATACTATATATATATCTGCTCACTAAAAATAGACAGCACACACTGGCATGCTTTATTTCCATAGCAATCCCTGAAGTTGTACTGAAGAAACAGCCTCACAGCGAGAAAGCATTAGGAAAAACTGATTTGTTCACTGTAGGTGATCTTCATTAAATAATGTATCCAGTTAACAACAGAGTACTAGATCCTGTTTGGACAATTCCAGTGAATTTGAAGGCCATTAGGGCCCTGTGCTATGTGTGCAGGAAATCACTAATGAACAGAGAGTTATATTAGTCTCTTAAAACCATGAGTCTATCTGTGTAGCGGCTAGTCCCACTGCAGTCATTTGCTACCATTTTCTCTCCTACAGAAGCAGCTCGTCTTCACAATTTTTCTTCTTCATGATAGCTTCCTGTCAACCAGGAGGCTTCCCCCTATTCAAATGAATGGCTACTGTGTCCCATCAGAGGCAGAACACAGGTCTCAGTTCAGGAAAAAAATGGCTTCGCCATCCATTCAGACCTCTGTTGGTGCCCTTTTATTGTGCAGCGGAGCTGGAATGGACGTTAAGAGGCTGCTGGCTCCGCTCAGCATTTGCGTTGATGACCTTGATGGGTCAGTGGAACGAGAGGTGTGTAATCGGCAACGGATTTTTAGTGATTCTCAGCAGACAATGAGCTGTTTCATTTGCGGGCAGAGGAAAATAGTGTCTGTGAGGAGATGAAATGATAGAGAGAAAGAATGAGAAAGATGAAGAGAAGGAAGAAGAGAGGATGTGACTTGTGTGTGCTGGGGTGTGTGTGTGCAGACGCAGTTATTGATTTCAGCCCTACTGTGTGTTTGCCATTGTAAAAACACAAGAACATGTTATAGGCCACATCATACTGACCAACCTCTCTCATTTACACACACTCCCAGATACATGTATACGCAATGCTTTTCCTTAGAGAAGGTATGGTTACAGGATGTTAAATAAACGTTAACTGTTGTAAAGAAACACACACACACCAACACACACACACACACACACACACACACACATATATATATATATATATATAGTATTTATTTTGTTATTATTATTATTATTGATGTTGTTAAATACTTCACAATATGTTTATTTTACAGTGAAATGTTACAATAGTAATATTTTTTTTAATATTTGCTTTATATTTATGTTATTATTAATTTATTAATTTATTTGTATTATTAAGTCAAATTAATAAACACATTTTTCAACATTTGTGGCCAAATTTTGCACCCCATAACATGTATTTTTAACAACAAACAAACAATAAATAAATAAGTTGCTGCCGTAAAACGGTTGATGAGGGACATATCAAAGCACTTTTTAATATACAATAGCCTGTTTTTTTTTTACTATACTATACCATAGTTTAACCATAGTATTTGTAAAAGTGTGATTATACAAATAGCAATCAATCTGCCAAAGAAATAATTAATTAATTAATTAAAAATACTGCACTTTAATAAAACTATGGCTAATTTTCATAATGGAAATGCTAGGTTTTAATGCTAGCCTGTTGCACAAAGTACTAGCAAGAGGGTATTTTCCATTCCATTCTAGTAGACAGCATTTCATTAGACATAACTGTTTGCGTCTCTGTGAACAAGATGAGTCATTTCTTTTTCTGGCCTGTTTTCCAGGAGAGAAATACTGTACAAAGACTGACTGAATATATTCAAGCTGCATGTGACATACTAAAAACATTTGTTGAGGTTCAGGTGTTCACTGACGGCTTCAAAACTAATGAACTAAAAGTCACTTTTAATTACTTTAATATAATACACAGTATTAAAGACAATAATTCTATTCCTGGATACTGTATTTGGCCATTTAGCACACAGTAGGGTACAGTGTGTAGCTTTAGGCTAGTAAACAAAAACATAATTACACTGCATTCTTTGTATCTTTCAGTAATCGCACAAACACACACGCACACAGTAGAAATGTCTGCAGGGATTTGGCTAAACTGGCCGAGTGGTTTAAAGGGATCATGGCGGACATCCATCTCTTGAGAGGTTGTGTGTGTGTGTGTGTGTGTGTGTGTGTGTGTGTGTGTGTGTGTGTGTGTGTGTGTGTGTGTACTAAAACATTCATCTGGCAGTAAATCTAGATTAAAGTCTGAATAACAATGAATATCACAGTGGCTAGAAAAGTACTAAACATTGTTTTATATAATTGTAGAAAATTATAACGCTATAATTGTATTGTCTTATATGAAGCTAATTATAATTTTTAATGTTCAGTAATTCTCTTTTTCAGGTGACTAACTCCTTCAACAGTAAAACTAACAACTGCAGATTAATTAACATACCAAATCTGGGGAAAACCACCAACTATCTAGACAAAGCCTTAATTTTTAACATTTTCCAAACTAACAGTTTTATTCCAACTTCAGTGACTTGATTAGACAGACATTTTAGCTAATGAACTTAAATGAGTCAGCTGTTCATTAGCCAAGAAGCTGAGCAAATACACTGACGCATAGCTAACTGACATACTGAAGTGAGATGACAAAAATACTTTATAACAAATTAATATGCACAATCAGTTATTTACGAGTTGATTAATCATTTGATTCATTCTTTGTATATATATATAAAAATTTTTTTTTTTTTTTTTTTTTTTTTTTTTTTTTGCTTTTGCCCTATTCTAGTCTTCGCATACACTGATACAAATGTACTACTGAACTTGACTATGACCCAGCAAATGTAAGCACATGCCAGAACAGTCACAACACACACACAGACACACACACACACAAAAGATGTGGTGGAGTGTGCAGCGTGGCAGGTGGCAGTTGTGTGAGACTGGTGTTAATGGCTCACCTGGCACAAGGCTCATGCCCACAGATCCACACTCACACACACACACACACACACACACACACACACACACACAGAAAGGCGATGAGATGCCAGCTGTTACCCTGGCGACCTGCATGGCTGCAAGGATCCATGAAAAGAGAGTGATAGCAAAAGACATTGTGTGTGCATGTGTGTCTGCAGGTGGGCTGGGCCGCCCTGAGGGGAAGCTATGGCAAGCATACTAATCACACTCAGAGATACAACTGGAGATCAGTATATGTTACTAGCCTGATATCACAAACAACTCTAATCAAATTCAATCCACAACCAATGAACATGCACAAAAAAACGAACACGACTCCGGAATATGCTTCTACCTCAGGATACTAACACTCAGGAAATATGGAGCTGACATCCAGCACAGAAGCAGGTGGAATCACTCATAGGAATTGTGCAGAGGTTGTTTTTCATAGCTGAGGAAATGTAATGGAATTCTCAGTTATATTTCATTAACGTATCTAGGTGCTTCTTTTTTTCATGTTGAAAAGAAATTAAGGTTTTTGAGGAAAGCATTCCAGGATTTCTCTCTATATACTGGACTTCAATGGTGGCCAGTGGGTTAAAGGTCCAAATTGAAGTTTCAATGCAGATTCAAAGGCCTCTACATGATCCCAGCCAAGGAATAAGGGTCTTAACCACTGATCTATAATATAGAACTGGATTGCTCATGACGTCATAAAAGTGAAGCCGCCGCGCCGCCATATTGGTAATCCCCAGTGTGCGTAAACGTTCTATTGAATTAATAGGAAATTGTGTGATTTTAATTAGAAAACATCACCTAACAAGTCAGCATTTACAAATCTGAAGTATTTCTGTACATTATTACAATGCAAACACCCTAGGCATGTAAACGGTAATATTTTTAAATGTCGCGAATTTCCCCTACTTATTAAAAAGCTATGTTAATTAAAGTAGTGAGCATGATGAACACGATAAACATCAGACAGACACGACCTCAACATATATAACAAACTACAAACTGCTCATTCTGAAATCTGAATTTTTTCAGATAAATAACTGACTATATACAGTACAGATTTAAAGACATACATTTTATAAAGCTTTATTTCCAAGATATTAAGTTAAGCTTTTCATGTATAGAGCAATATTAACAACATAATTGTATTATTCATTTTAATATATTCAAATCAATTTATGATACTAATACGTTCATGTTTAATAATTCCTGAATAATTATGTTCATAAAGAAATAAGCCATTTTTTGTGTTTGATCAGTTACCTCTGTCGTCAGTGCGCAGCAGACACACCCACCTTAATGGTTTAAATGTATCGCTTATCCTGCCGCAAAAGACCATAAACACTGCATATAACATCTGAAGTAAACATTAATTTACATACACGTAACAAAAAACGAGTCCCGTTTGAATGATTTGCTTCAAATTGAGTTATTTTAGGACAGCGGTTTGAATGTGACTCAATGGTGCTCTCTGCTGGTAGGGATTAGTAAAATGGCGGATTCACTTCCGGTGGCTTCACTGTCTGTTGCCAGTTTAGAACGCGATGAGCAATCCAGTCATATACATATGGTCTTAACTAGTGAAACGATCGGTCAAAAAGTAAAACAACGATGTCAGACAATTTCAAAGTTAGAGGAGAAAATGAGATGGAGTTTTATGCCCTGCCCTACCTTTTTGAACCGAAGTGCACAGATGGAGAGTTAACAGATCATGACCACTCCAATGTAATTATGCAATACATGAAGACGTGCTTGCTCTTTGCAGAGCTAGTGCAAGATGAGCATTTGTGGTCAAAAAGTATATAGTTGTATTTTATTTGTATTTTATTTTTTATTTTATTTTTAGAAAATGACCAATCGTTTCGCATGAGAAGACCCTTTTTCCTCGGCTGGGATCATGTAGAGCCCTTTGAAGCTTCATTGAAATTAACCAAAGTGGCCCAACCTATAAAAGGAGCTTGAAAAGGCTGACTCACCTGATATATTTCATCGCCGAAGCGAACCAGAGTGAATCGTGCGCACGGCAGAGAACGCAGTACTCGTTCGCTCTTCTAGAGAGAACCGAGGTTACGTTTAGTAACCGAGTACGTTCTCTTACGAGAGCTCTCTCGTACTGCGTCTTAGCTAAGACGCTACGGGAACCCAATGTAAAACGCCGTGCGTGCAGGGATCACACACCAATAAACCTGAAGCAACGCCCAGGATTTACAGTGCACAGTCACCTGAGGGACTCACAGAGAGTCCAGGACAGAAAAGGGAAAAAGCCCTCCGTCCTATATCTAGCAGCATCCGTAGATGCGGCAATATGACATCACACAGCCGAGGCAAGGCCTGACCAATGTGGCAATGCGGGTCTTACGCAATACTGCCCATATAACAGTCGGCAGCGCATAGCGCTCGTGAACTCAGAATTCCCCTCTGTGCCCTGATTTGACTATACCAACAACAGCCTTGCTTGCAAGGCGGGGACCTCCAGGTTATAGAACCTGATAAATGTAGACGGCGAGGCCCAACCTGCCGCCATACATATTTCCTGCAAGGAGATCCCAGTAGACCACGCCCACGATGAGGCGACGCCTCTTGTGGAGTGTGCTCTGACGCCCAACGGGCACTGAAGGCCCCTGGAAGCGTAAGCTAACACTATGGCGTCAACTATCCATCTGGATAGAGTCTGTCTCGAAACAGCCATTCCCTTGGAACGTCCACCGAACGAGACAAACAGCTGCTCCGTCTGCCGAAAGGCAGCAGAGCGAGACACATAAGCTATTAAAACCCTGACAGGGCAAAGAAGACTCGAGTCTCCATCCTCCCCTGACACCGGCAGGGCAGACAGGGCAATAACCTGAGCCCGAAACGGTGTGTTGAGGGATTTCGGCACATAACCGTGCCTAGGTTTGAGTATGACCCTTGAGTCATTGGGCCCAAACTCCAAGCACGACTGGCTCACCGAGAGCGCGTGCAAATCACCCACACGCTTCACAGAAGCGAGAGCCAACAAGAATACTGTCTTGAACGACAGATGCTGAAGGCTAACCGATTGGATAGGCTCAAAAGGGGGACCCTTCATGGCCCCCAAAACCGCCGCGAGGTCCCACATAGGGACTGACGGAGGTCTGGGAGGATTCAGCCTCCTAGCTCCTCTGAGGAACCGGATGACTAAATCGTTTCTTCCTATTGACTGACCGGACGCCGTTTCAGAAAACGCCGCGATGGCTGCCACATAAACTTTGAGCGTGGATGGGGCTCTGCCCTTATCCAACAGCTCCTGTAGGAAGGAGAGGACCTCCGTCACCTCACAACTAAGGGGTGAATAACCTCGAGCTGTGCACCAGCTGGAGAACACCGACCACTTCGAGGCATACAGACGTCGTGTCGACGGAGCTCTAGCCTGAGTGATGGTATTTAGTACTCCCACTGCGAGATCAGCGGGTAACCGTTGAGCGCCCTCACATGGAGGGACCACAACTCCGGTTGAGGGTGCCAAATCGAGCCCCTGGCCTGCGAGAGGAGGTCCCTCCTCAACGGTACCGGCAACGGGGCGACATCTGCTAACTGCATCAAATCTGGGAACCATGGTTGGTTCTTCCAAAGAGGTGCTACAAGCAGTATTGAACATCTCGTTTCTCTCACCCGTTCTATCACCTGCGGAAGGAGGGAGACGGGAGGGAACGCATAAAGCGGGCAGCACGGCCATCTCCGTGACAGCGCGCTTTCGTGCTTGGAAAAGAACGCGGGACGGTCTGCCTTCGAGCAGCGCTCCCCATCCCGAAGTGGAGGTGTCTGTCGACACCATTTTCACACTCGGGGAAGTCCCCAGGCTTACACCTGATCGGTACCAGCCGTTCGCTTTCCAAGGTGCTAGAGCCGCAACACAGCTCTGATCGACCTTGAAATGCAGCCGGCCAGACGCCCACGCTCTGCGCGGCACCCGAGCCTTCAGCCAGAACTGCAGGGGGTGCATGCGGAGCAGGCACAGCCGCAGAACCGGAGATGCTGAGGCCATGAGACCCAGCATCTTTTGCCAGTGTTTGAGCAACACGGTCGCGCCGCAGCGGAAAGAACTCGCTGCGCGCTGAATGCCCATCGCGCGCTGTGGTGACAGCCGCGCCATCATGGAACACGAGTTCAGAACTATACCCAGAAACAGGATCGTCTGACTGGGGTTTAGCGAACTCTTCGCCCAATTGACACTGAGGCCGAGCTTCTCGAGGTGATCGAGTAAAACGGCCCTGTGGTCCCCGAGCTCCGCTCGTGATCGGGCCAGAACCAGCAATAATTCAGCACTCGTATGCCTCTGAGTCTGAGAGGAGCGAGCGCTGCATCCATGCACCTCATAAACGTACGAGGAGCCACGGAGGACTATAAACTGGTATGCCTGGCCCTCGAAGGCGAATCTCAAATATCGCCTGTGGTTTGACGCTATCTGTATTTGAAAATATGCGTCCCTCAGATCTATTGACATGAACCAGTCCCCTCTGCGAATCTGCGCGAGGAGTTTCCTGGTCGTAAGCATTTTGAAACTGCGTTTCATCAATGCCTTGTTCAGCTGTCTTAGATCCAGTATGGGCCTGAGACCCCCGTCTCTCTTGAGCACCAGAAAGTATCTGCTTTACAGCCCCCCCCCCTCGCTTTGAGCTTGAGACACAGGCTCTACAGCCCCTTTGCTCAACAGTTTTGATATATCGGCCCGAAGTATGTGTGCTACTTCTGTTTTGACCGTAGTTTCAACGCGCGCTGAAAAGCGCGGAGGGCGTCGAAAAAAAAAAAAAACTGTAGCGAGTAGCCTCTCTTTATAATGCCTAGCACCCAATCCGAAACCCCTGGAAGCGCTGACCATGCATCTGCATGAATGGCTAAGGGCTGGATGCGAAGCGCGCTCTGTTGACCGGGCAACGGCGGCGCTCGGGTGTGCTGCGCATTTGAGGCGGGGAGCTCGCTGATCACAGAGGGCAGATCGCTCCTCCTCGAACCCGTCCAGGCGCTTAACCAACTGGGGGAAGGCTGAGCAGGTCCCGTGGGACTCGATATGTCTGCGAGTAACAGTGGGCTGCATATGTGCACATTTACCACTTTCAACTCGCTGTCTGCCTGGGCAGAGCGTACGTGCACGGGCCTCGTTTTTACAGAAGCCTCTAAGATCTGTGTCGATCTTATGTGCTCGAGCCCTGTGTGCAGGGCTGTGCTTACATGTGGAGATGGGCACTGAGGAGTGGGCATCGTCACTGCACTTATAGCACCATCGGCCGTGGCCGGACGAGCGTGCACGGGTTTTGTTTTTTACAGAAACCACATGACGCGTGTGACATAGTAATTGTGGGCACTGAGGGGTGGGCATGCTTACTATGCAGTGTGCGCGATCGACTTGAGTCGCTTTTATGGGCGCAGGCCCTGTGTGCAGGGCTGTGCTTACATGTGGAGATGGGCACTGAGGAGTGGGCATCGTCACTACATTTATAGCACAATCGGCTGTGGCCGGACGAACGTGCACGGGTTTCGTTTTTTCCAGAAACTACATGACGCGTGTGACATAGTGATTGTGGGCACTGAGGAGTGGGCACGTCTACTATGTAGTGCGCGTGATCGACTTGAGTCGCTTTTATGGGCGTGAGCCCTGTGTGAAGGGCTGTGCTTATATGTGGAGATGGGCACTGAGCAGTGGGCATCGTCACTACATTTATAGCACCATCGGCCGTGGCCGGAACACCAGAAATTACACCTTTTTCGGGAAATATCTGGGTAGCCGTGAAAACGGTTTTCGTGTGCAGGCAAGAGGGCAACCGTACAGGCTTGCGCATTGCAAAAAACGCTGAAACAGTCACAATCTCTGGAACTGAAACAGCGGCGCGCTTAGGTGAGAGCCCGGCCACAGCGGAACTCGTACACCGACGCTTCGATGAAGCAGCCATCGTGTGTAGTGCCGACGCAGCGTCATGCAGCATGCGTAGATGGCTTTCCTAGCTTCGGGGCTCCCGGCCTCACCGTAATCATCTGCCGCGGTCCCCGCGGCGCGGGGCGACGGCCGGTAGAGCGAGAACGGGGGTCTCGAGCTGCGTTGCTGAAGCTGTTGTGATAACGGCTTTTGTGTGCAGGCAAGCGGGCAACTGTGCAGGCTTGCGCATTGCAGAAAACGCTGAGACAGTCACAATTCCTGGAACTGAAACAGCGGCGCGCTTGGGTGAGAGCTCGGCCACAGCGGAACTCGTACACCTGCGCTTCGATGAAGCAGCCATTGTTAGTAGTGCCGACGCAGCGTCACACAGCAGGCTTTAGATGGCAACACCGCTTTTGCCGCCGTCCAGCAGAGGGCGGACAAAGGTGCGTCGCTATCGCCTGTTCCACCGGCGGAAGTGAGTGGTAGTTCCTGTTTTTAGCATCATCAGTGTGGAGAATGCTAGTGAGACAGATGAACGAGTTCGTGCTGAATATGGAGCGTTCCAAGCCTTCGCCACCTCTTCGTGAAGCTCAGGAAGAAATGAGGCGGGCTTTGAGAAGTACGCTCATCCGAAAGGGAAATACCATCCAGCCGGGAACGAGAGGGGGGGGGCGCTGGTGCAAACCACTCGCGGCCGAGACTCATTCGCGGACAACACGAGCATTCGCCCCGGCTCCTTCTCGATGTCAGCTCGTCTGCTGGGCTTCTGAGCAGAAGGCGCGAGATCATCGGAGCTCGCCCAGCCCTCACTGCCCGAAGCTAGCAGAGAGCGCGTGTCCTCTTCCCCCGACGCGGCCCTGAGATCGACTTCCTCGGACGACGCGCCGGCAAACAGCGGGCGCTGCCCACCGGGAAGCGATGCAGGGGGGGGGGGGGGGGCGGTAAAGCAGGGCGAACCGGCGAGCTCGGTTGAGCTGAAGACGGTTCCGGAATCCGCTGGAAGCGATGCTTTTACGGCGCCTCAGCACAGCGGAGAATAAAGGCTCAGAGAAAAAGGCCAGGCGAGTCCTCAGAGTCACCATGGCAACAGCTCGCAGTGGGGGCATCCGCCGTCAGCGAGCACGAGCGCTGCATGATCTTCACCCAGGCAGGAGACACAGATGACGTACCGGTCTCCCTTGCTGAGTGGGGCTCTGACGAGCCGCAGGAAGGCATCTTAAAAAAGACGCGAGCTCTTTTACGAGTGTGTGTCGCAGGGCGAACACACACACACACACACAAATAAAGAACAGCTTGGATATAACAGGATTGAAAGGATATAGGCGCCGGATAGTGCAGCAGGAACGGCAGCGGAAGGCGGCAATGCCAGCAGCTTCAGAATGGCTCGTCCTGCTGATGTGCTTTCTCAGACGGCGCTTGCTTCCTCCGTGATCCAGCGATGCGTGAGCTTCGCTGAAGAGATGAAAAATCAGGTGAGTCAGCCTTTTCGAGCTCCTTTTATAGGTTGGGCCACACCCGTTTCGGCGGGAAGTGGCAAGAAGGGCGCGAAGCACCCTTATTGGTCTGATGTTGCATCAGCCCGCGCTCGATAGGCTGTGCAGTTGCCGCAGAACAAGCCAATGAGCGAACAAGCCGTCTCGCCTATGGCTGTGTACTGCTGCAAATGCGCTTTACAAAAATACAAAATTAAGGATAATTTTTTGCTTCAGTATTTCGTGAAAAGAGACTTTTCCCGTAGCGCCTTAGCTAAGACGCAGTACGAGAGAGCTCTCGTAAGAGAACAACAAAAAGAGCAATGATATATAAGTGCTATAACAAGTCTCAGTTAGGTTAACACAGTACACCTAGCATGGGATTTTAAATAATATAATATAAAGAAAACAGATAGAATAAAAAACGAATTGAGCAAGCTAGTGTTAGAGGTCTTTACACATACACACACACACATATACAATTGCATAATTAATTAAAAGAAAATAGAATATAAAAAGATTAGAAAGGTAGTTAGATTTTTTTAAAGAATATAATTAGAATAGTTAGTGTTAAAGTTAGAGGGTCAAATAAAGATCAAAGATATGTGTTTTAAGGACTCAGCTGTCCGGATTGAGTTGGGGAGGTCATTCCACCAGGAGGGAACATTTAATTTAAAAGTCCGTAAAAGTGACTTTGTGCTTCTTTGGGATGGCACAATCAAGCGACGTTCACTTGTAGAACGCAAGCTTCTAAAGGGCACATAAGTCTGAAGTAACAAATTTAGGTAAATGGGTGCAGAGCCAGTGGTTGTTTTGTAGGCAAACATCAATGCCTTGAATTTTATACAAACAGCTATTGGAAGCCAGTGCAAATTGATAAACAGAGGTGTGACATGTACCCTCTTTGGCTCATTAAAAATTAATCTTGCTGCCGCATTCTGAATTAATTGTAAAGGTTTGATAGAATTGGTTGGAAGACCTGCCAAGAGGGCATTGCAATAGTCCAGCCTGGACAGAACAAGAGCTTGAACAAGGAGTTGTGCAGCATGTTCCGAAAGAAAGGGCTTAATCTTCTTGATGTTGAATAAAGCAAATCTCCAGGATCGGACAGTTTTAGCAATGTGGTCTGAGAAAATCAGCTGATCATCAATCACAATTTCAAGGCTTCTAGCTGTTTTTGAAGGAGTTATGGTTGATGTGCCTAACTTGATGGTGAAATTGTGATGAAACGATGGGTTTGCTGGAATCACAAGCAGTTCTGTCTTGGCAAGGTTGAGTTGAAGGTGATGGTCCATCATCCAGCAAGAAATGTCTGTTAGACAAGCTGAGATGCGAATAGCTACCATCGGATCATCAGGATGGAATGAGAGGTAGAGTTGAGTGTCATCAGCATAGCAGTGGTATGAAAAGCCATGTTTCTGAATGACAGAACCTAATGATGCCATGTAGACAGAGAAGAGAAGTGGTCCAAGAACTGAGCCCTGAGGCACCCCAGTAGTTAGATGTTGTGACTTGGACACCTCACCTCTCCAAGATACTTTGAAGGACCTATCTGATAGGTAAGACTCAAAACATTGAAGTGTGGTTCCTGAGATGCCTTTTGCCAGTAGGGTTGATAGGAGGATCTGGTGGTTAACCGTGTCAAAAGCAGCGGACAGATCAAGCAGGATAAGTACTGAAGATTTGGATTCTGCTCTTGCCAGTCTTAGAGCTTTAACAACTGAGAGCAAGGCCGTCTCAGTTAAATGCCCACTTCTGAAGCCAGATTGGTTGCTGTCAAGGAGGTTGTTGTTTGTGAGAAATGTAGAGACTTGGTTGAACACAGCTCGTTCAAGTGTTTTTGCAATGAAAGGAAGAAGGGAAACTGGTCTGTAGTTCTCTAAAAGAGATGGTTTGAGGTTGGGTTTCTTAAGTAGTAGAGTTATACGTGCCTGTCTAAATGATGAGGGAAAAACACCAGTGTGGAGGGATGTGTTGATGATGTGAGTGAGTGCAGGTACAACTGCAGGAGAAATGGCTTGAAGGAGATAAGATGGAATAGGATCAAGCGGGCAAGTTGTAGGGTGAAAGGATGAGTTTTGAGACTTCTGCCTCAGAGATGTAAGAGTGGAGCAGAAAGTATCAGTAGCACTGTTAGCATCCAAAGATGCAAACAGTTTAGGGGAAGGAAGTGAAGATGAAACCATTGCAGAAAGCCGGGAGGGTGAAAGTGTGTGTAGGTTACGTCGGAAATCAGCATACAGAGGTTTATCTAGATGGATGTTGAAATCTCCAAGCATAACTAGGGGAGTACCATCCTCAGAAAAGGTTGGGAGCAACACATCTAATTCATCCAAAAAGTTACCCAGTGGTCCTGGGGGTCGATAGCCAACTACAAAATGTATTTTAAAAGGGTAGGTAACAGTAAGTGAATGAGATTCAAAGGAGCAGTTGATACCCAAAGATGGTAAAGGATTACATTTCCAATCATTAGAGATGAGCAGACCAGTACCTCCACCTCTTCCAGTCAAACGGGGGGAGTGGGAAAATGAGAAATTATTGGAGAGTGCTGCAGGTGTAGCAGTGTCCTCTGGTTTGATCCAGGTCTCTGTTAGGGCCATGAGATTAAGCTTTGAATGACTAATAATAGAAGTAATGAAATCGGCTTTGTTTACAGCAGACTGGCAATTCCAGAGACCAATAGAAAAAGAAAGTTGTGTATTAGCAGATATAGGCAAAGTGTGCAGGTTGTTAAGATTGCGCTGTCTACATTGTGTGATGTGTGGTTTGCGAGTGGTAGTGATAGTAGGGATCTGGAAACACATAGTAAGATTTGGTTATAAACAAAAAAAAACAACTGAAACAGAAATGAAACAAGAAGGAAAAAGATTAATCGAAACAATACTTATATTCCCTGCCGATGTCCCTGCCCGGTGGAGTCGCATGGTAGAGTCGATGATCTTTACACTCTTATGTCTTCACACGAGGAGGGCTTAACTGGAGGGCTGCCGCGACCGCTGCCGCAGTATACTAATCTTTTTTAAACCCGACAAAACGGAAATTGAATTCAGCTTAACGTACTTTACTGTTTATCACAACAAAGGTCTAAGCAAGCGCACAACAATGACAACGTATGCGATAGAGTACGAGACTAAACGCAGCACGTCTCAACACAGTAAACAAACAAGTGTTTCCTAGCAACGACAACTGTGCTAAACACTAATGAGACAAGAAATAAATACACTTACGATCTGCTTTTAACTCCTGCTGATTTAACTGCTTCTCACAAAGGGTATTTCTTTACACTCTCTTGGCTGGCGCTTGAACACACTTTACTGTTTATCACAACAAAGTTCTAAGCAAGCGCACAACAATGACAACGTATGCGATAGAGTACGAGACCAAACGCAGCAGGTCTCAATACAGTAAACAAACAAGTGTTCCTAGCAATGACAACTGCGCTAAACACTAATGAGACAAGAAATACATACACTTATGATCTGCTTTTAACTCCCGCTGATTTAACTGCTTCTCACAAAGGATTTTACATTTTTTACAGTAACATCCACAATCTATCTCCTGACAAAGTTGATCTTAAAAACTATTTCCTGAAAAAATACATGTTTTTACAAAAAATAATGGCAGTCTTTCTTGATTAAAAATAAATACTTGTTTTAATAAAAAATATTAGATTTCTTCTCTCCATCACTGAATACTCCTCCTCCATGTAAGAATAAAAAGCTGTTCTGTGAGGCAGCGCGGCATTGACAGTGGTAGGGATCTTGTTTATTATGGCATGAAATGAGGGCGAGTCAACCGTATTTAATGGCATTTCCTCCACAACAAACTACCCGACTAACTTCTTCAACTCTCCCCCACTTACTGGTTTTGCACCAAAGTCCAGCTTTTGTTGTTTAGGTGGTCGGGGACCTCCTGCTCTCTGCTTCTCATCACCTGGTGTGACTTGCTCTATAAGTTTGACTGTGCAGTGCTGCAACTCCAAACGTTTTTTCAAATTCGACATAGTGTTTTTGTAGCTGGATAACACTTTGTAGCCGCCAGCATAGAGTGCACAACGGACCTTAATGTTGTCATCTTTAGCTGACACAGACTCAAAATAGTGACTATATCTCCTTCTAGAAAGCGCACATCTCTCGCCTCCCTCCATTGTTTACGTTTGTGTCACTGCGTGGCACGTACACATGACGTGAACTTCATGCATGCTGAAAACGTGACTTGTCGCATACATGACTTCACTCCCCGAGATGCAAGAAGAAATAAATATATATTTTTTATTAAGGAAAATGACAAAAATAGTAACGCACAGTGACTTGGTTAAGTAACTTTAATCTGATTACTGGTTTGGAGATAGTAATGCGTTAGATTACTCGTTACTGAAAAAAGTGGTCAGATTAGAATAACGCGTTACTAAGTAACGCGTCACCGGCATCACTGCATGGGGGTGAGTAAATTATAGGGAGACTTTTATTCTGGAAGTGAATGAACTAATTATTATAATTATCTGAACATATTAATCTATGATAATATTAAAGAATAAAGTCAAGCATATAATATACGTAATGAGGGGAGTGTTTAAGAACCCCCATTTAAAACAATGATTTTCACAATTCTATTTGGTGATGCTAGGGATGCAAAAATTATTCACTTTAGCTCATCTTGTTTGTGATTATTGTTCTTATAGGTCAGGACTGTCAAACTCAATTCCTGGAGGGCCGAAGCCCTGCAGAGTTTAGATTCAACCCTAATAAACACACCTGATCCAACTATTCAAGTCCTTCAGGCTTATTTGTAAACTACATGGTATGTGTGTTGGAGCAAAACTCCATGGAGAATACATTTTGACACCCTTGTTATAGGTCATGCATAATTTGTAAAGCATTACTGTACATGCTGTTTGATGTTGTTTTTTGTTTTGTAGTTGTTATTTCTCTTAAAAATCTGTCTCAGAGCAAACTCATCTGAAAATTGGATGGCGTCCATACACAACAGCATGTAACATCTGGCCAGCAGCAGGTCGGTTTATCCAAACATGCAGCTGTGCCTGTGTATATACATGTGTGTTTGAGAATATACAGAAGATGTGCTGTTAAGCTTCAGATCTTTTTAAATCTGATCCACAAGGCTCCACCGGGAGAGGCACGACTCTGTGTACTTATGCTAATTAACCATGAGCACATGAGATGAATAACCCCCAGGACCATGCTGGTTTTTACATGGCTCTATATCAGTGGAGAAAAACAACACAGCTGTTTGTGAGTTTTAATTCCTTATATGTTAAGCTCAAAAGGAAATCTAATGCAAACAGGACATGTTGATGTTTTAGTATAGTATCTTTTTATGTTTTAGTAGAAAACCGAAAACAGTTTATATTATTGTGTTTATTGTTGTGACGAGTGGGGCGGGGCCGAGAGACTTGGGAACAGGAGCGAGGCTGGTGGAGTGATTGGAAATAAGCGACACCTGCTCAACCCACCGGTCTCGAGTCCCACGGAGGAGATGGAGGGATATAAAACCGGAGCGACGACAGTGACGAACGAGAGAGGACCAGGCCTGGGTTTTAGTTTGTGTTTTGATTTGTGCGCGTCAGTCGTCCGCAAAGGGCTGTTGTGCTGTTTTGTGTTTATTTTGTCATTAAAGTCTTTATTTGATTGTCCGCCGGTTCCCGCTTCTTTCTTCCTGATGATTATGAAGTTTGTACGTCGTTACAATTGTATTTTTGAAAACTTTTTGAAAAGTAGTTTTGTGTTATATTTTGCGTTGATATTCAACTATTTGGATCTAAAACAAAACTGTTGGTGAACAACATTAGCAACAGTGATGAAGAGCTTCAATAAGGGATGAAAATGGTTTATAGGTCTGTTTGGGTTTGTTCAGAAACAAGCTAAACTTAGGTTTTGGTTCTAATCTATTTTCTTATGAACAGATTTCACAAATCAGACAAAAATTAGACATTTTGTGTGGTGCAGTGTGAAGATTCACATCCATTCTGTTTTACATCTGATTGTAAAATGATCCTCCCTGTTTAGAAATGGAATGAGAGTGTACCAGAGAGCTATAAACGCTAACGAACAACGCATGTAAAGACTTTGGCTCGGAGTGCCAGTGCGAAACATTTATCACCAAATGCTGTCTGTAACAGTCCAATAAATGATGAATGATGGAAAGAGGCTTCCACAGCACCTGCTCCCCTCATAACAATGGCAACAGATTAGGACAGGGTTGAGGAAAATGGCAAAACCTGTTAGCCAGTGGGCTGAGACAGACATATCGCAACAGAAAGAGAGAAAGATAGAGCGACAATGGGATGGTGACGAAAGAGAGTAAGTCCATCTGTGACTACAATGGGGCTCCAAATGCCGCTCCACGGCTGATATTTACATGAGCTTATCCGGTGCAGCTCGTTCCCAATACAAATCTCCGAACAAGCGGCTCTACCAGAGCAAAACACGGTAGCAACACAACCACAAATGCTATGTAAATAACAATACAGCAGCAATAGGTCAGGTGGGAGCAAAGGAAGCTGGTGTTTCCATGGAAATGACAGGGTGGAGATTCCATGTTTTTGCACAGGTACGTGCACACACTTAACTCAAACTCATAAACTCAACACAAACTTTTCCTTTTCAATACTTAAGTCCCCAAAAGAGGGAAGCAGCTCCTCATTAATAACCAATTATGAGCGCAAAAGATACAGCTTGGAACATTGTGTGGCGGACACTAAAGCTAATCAGCATTCAGACAGGGTGGCTCAGGACTACGCGAATTGGTTCGTAGTGTATCCAGGGCAGCTCCAACTACAGGCTGGGGAATTTGCTTTTCAGTTTGTCATGGAGGGCTTTTGATGAGACCACTGAGAGTCTTGACTTTTAGGTAAAATTATGCAAATGTTTCTGAAAAGAAAGTGTTCTTGTAAGTTTGTTGGTGTAAGACGCAATGTATTTGACAAGGTTTTGAAAGGGTGTAATCCAGCATGGCACATTGTTGGGCTTCTAAACAGGTGTGTTTGTTTTAAGTCCTTTGTAAGTCTTTTTGAAGAACCAGCGGTATCTTTGTAGTATGTTTGCGTGCAAATGGGAGGGAAAGCATGTATACAAAATCCTACGTGTTTCCGTTTGCGTGTTATGTGTTCTGTTGTTTCCTTCCTCCAGAGAAGTTTTGGACCATATGGACCAGTTTATTAGAACTAATGTGCCATAATAATACGTTGCTCATGAGGCTTTTGCACAAAGTGTTGCCAGTGATAACACAGCAATCATTTCTAACAAGCTGCATTAACATAGAATCAGCTGTGAGAATCCCCGTGGTGAGCAAGTCATCCCTGCTTTCTACAACAAAGATGCCTTTCAAAGGGTAAAATATGAAGCAAGAGAGGTGCAGGTCTTTCTTAGGGCCTCTCATCTCCGTGTTTCATTACCTCGCATGTCACAATGGTCCCATTATCAATCTCAACTGCCAAACAGGTTCTAAGTTATAATTTGATCAAACTAGGATTGTTCACCCTACAATTAATTAATGCTCATGATGTTCCAAACATGTATACATTTACTTGGGATGGGTAAATGACAGAATGTATCTTTGTTATGGCTTTGTTGTCCCAAAAAATAAAAGCTTGATTGTTTTATGTTTGAAAAATGAAGAAATTAAGTTTCTGTTGTTGTTGGATTGTCTGATACAGTACCAGATTAGTTTTATTTTACAGTGAAATATTCCAATAATCATCATCATAAAAATATCTCAATTATGATTTTATAATCATACTGATATACAGTATACACTTATATAATGCAACAAACATTAATAATTATAATATTCGCTATCAGCCTCATAGTCATCATAATTATCATAAAATTTTTGAAAATCCCAAAATTGTAAATATATTTTCCCCTAAACGTGCAGGCCTAGTGTAAACATAACATACCAAATGTTTCATCATTTAGAAACTATTAAGCACATTTACCAAAAGCATCGTTTACTCTGTAGTTTCGATATGATAACACACAATTAATCTTTGCTCTCAGAGCACATAAGTAGCAAATCAGTAGTCACATAAAATGTTCTATTCTGTGCCTGCAAGATCCTCATGCCTCATTTTTGTTGTCTCATTTCCTCTAAAGCTACAGGAAGTGATGGAAGCAAACCTCTCTTGCCATTCTGACTGCTGTTAACTTGCTCTGACAGGGCTGCTTTTTCTCTCTGTGCAAGTCCCTCACTCCCCACTTCCTCATCCAAGCCTGAGTGCCTTTACAGCCACAAGGAACCTGTTCTTTTTGAATCGCCACACGTGAATGATCAGCAGCACCTCACAGGCAGCGCAGGACTTTCTGGAGTTACTTCTGAGAAAAGAAAGGTGGTGATGAGTGATAGATTCACTCCATTATGTTCTGCTCTAGGTCGAGTATGAGAATAGTCTGATATTTTTCCTGCTCATCCCTAAAATCACCACGAGATCCCCACAGGAAGCGACAGCACTGGATGGGAGAATGACAGAACAAAGTAGATAAAAAAAGAGGAAGACGAATGGGATGCAGTGGAAAAACGTCCAGATATAGTCCAACAAGGCGGGGAACTGCAGATTTATGTGTTGTTTTATATTACTTCAACCAAACAAAATTGTATAAATTTGACCCAACTGATAAATTCTCAAGGAAACGTCCTTCTAAAAGCATTTACACATGCATCAGCAAAACATTGTTCCGGTAACCTTGTTTTGGAGGATTCCGTTAAGCCTTGGTTATCCTCACAGGTATTTGACATCTGTGGCTTTCGGCTGTGTTTTTCACAAGTAATTCAAAGTATTACAACTACTGTGTACAGTATTTGCCATTTATGTGTTATTTGTTGCATTATATATATATATATATATAAACTACTATTGTGAAATATTATTACAATAAAATTACTATTTCTAAAATTTCTTACATAGATAGATAGATAGATAGATAGATAGATAGATAGATAGATAGATAGATAGATAGATAGATAGATAAATCATTTCCATGAAATATGGAAAGTGATTTTGAGACAGATGAGAGCTGAGGACATGCAGCCTAGGAAGATGCTGTCAACCTGCAAATCTCCATATACATGCAAGAGCCATTTCCCAGTGATTATATTGAGTTGATGGGCCCATCCGGAGAGGCACGAGGAGAATGGGAGGGGCAGCTGGAGCCCCACTGATTGAATTCTAATCAAGCCGACCCTTAATCACTAGGTGTGAATGAGGAGTGGGTTTTGTTAAAAGTTGAGGTCTCTTACTAGTATTGCACTAGAATTGATTGCAGGAGAGATTTACAGCAGCACCAAAACACTTTTGTACTCGTAGCCCGCCGTTAACCACAGCAAAGCCACTGAGAAGCCACGGAAACGGAAGTCCAGCATGTACACACATCCCACAAACCACAGCTCCAAATGGGAGAGAAGAGGATCAGAGCAGAACAGAGAGAGAAACTGGAGGAATACACACAATGGAGAGTTTGAAAAGGAAGCCAGCAATTAACTATAGCAAAAAGGGACGCGCTCACTTTCGTCCAAATGCTTTGCGATTCGTTTTGATGATGCCTTGCTAAACATTTTGTACGTCCCGTTTTTCCCAGACCATGAATAAATTATAAGTCCACTTTTTAAGAGATATACATCAACAGATTCAAGACAGCAGTGTTGCCGTAGAGCAAAATCCAGAAGGACTGAGAAGGTGCTGTAATCATAGTATAAACCTAATGAATTCTACCTCCAACAAGATAAACATTATTTAAGGATCACCTAAGAATACTTATTGCACATCAGAGCCCTTTAAAGATAATGAATTACACTTTGCACACATTAACACCTCACTCTTGGTCTCGACTCTGCCTTAAAATTATTAATATACAAGTAGTACTAGAAGAGCATACTTAACTGTTAACAGATCCCTGTTTTCAAGGCGTAGTCCATCACCAACCCCCCACCCCCCAAAAAGTTAATCATATAATTATTTATTCCCTTCATGTTGTTCTAAACCTGTATTACTAATATACAAACCAAAAATGATTTCTGAAGAACTTCTTAGTTTTTTTTGTTTTTTTGTTCATAAGATGATTATGAATGAAGGAATTTCAAAAAGGATCATACAACATCATAAAAATGGTCCGTACAAATTTTGCACTATATTCCAAAACTTCTTAAGCCATAAATATATTTGAAAAAAATCTTTGTGCATTATTCACTCACTTAAATTTTCACAATGGATTGCTGAATAGTGAGCTGAACTCATGAACATGTAATTCAGAGGAGTTAGGTGGACTTGATCACCTGATTCATTTAAATAGAATGATTTAAATAATGATTCTTTCACAAATTGAATATCAGAACTTCATGAACTTTTCATCAAAGATCCAGGAAGAGCCCCTTTATCTGCTTATTCATTGAAAATATTTAATTTAAGGAAGCACTGATTCAAAAATTAAATATCAATATTTCACTCAAGAACTATCTTCAAAGAGGCAAGACGAGCTCTTTTATCCGACCAATTCATGAATGAATCATTCATACTAGTTTTGTGAACTGGATCAACTGATTCGCTGAAAAGATTTAACTCAAAGCAGCACTGATTCACAAATCAAAGATCAATACTTCACTCATGAATCAATTGATCTTCAAAGAGCCAAGAAGAGCTCTTTTATAAGTCAATTCAAACCAGTTTTGTGAATTAAATCAAATAAAACATTTATCTACAAATTGGACATCAGTACTTCACTCATGAACTCTCATTGAAGAGCCAAGAAGGGCAGATATGACAGGGATACATTTATGGAGCTTTCTTTCTTTCTTTCTTTCTTTCTTTCTTTCTTTCTTTCTTTCTTTCTTTCTTTCTTTCTTTCTTTCTTTCGTTCTGCTTTGGGAGGCTTAACAGTCTCATTCAACTATCACTTTCAAAAAGTTCACGTTATAACAAAAATCACCTTGTCTTTTTCCAAAAAAAAAAGTAATATTTAAAATTTTAGGGCGAACTTGTCCTTTAGCTCCAAAGGATACAGTAGGAACTCTGATGTATTTTTGATCACCTGGCATGCTGAAGTTAGAGTTCCACCACTATGGCCATTTGTCGAGGGAGACTGTTATCTCTATGGTAACTGTAATGGAGGAAGAAGCACTAATTTGCAGGTTTTTTACATATCATTCATCCACAGCACAACTCTCCAGACGCTCGTCTATACACCAGTGGCCTACAAAATGTGCGAAGTCATTTTTCAGCCTGAGAGGAATCTGAAAATTAGGCCCCACTTTTGAGGCATCCAAAGAAAGCCTGATCCGACTGATTGCTGTGCGGCTGTCTAATGCGCCTGACTCGTCAGCGACTAGATATTCAACCCTTCACAAAGATACAAGTGCCTGTCAGTATCTGAGAATGACTGATCATAAAAAGAGAGCCAGAAGATAGAAAAAAGAGTGGGGACAGGATTGAAATGGCACTAGTTATTGAAGTTCACTCACGATTGAAGTATCTAGCATCGGTTCGCGAATTACGCTCCTTTCTATCACTGATGACTTATTTGGAGTACTGTGTATCTAAACACACTTTTTAAGCCTGCTTGGATGACAATTAATCTTGACTGAAAAGTTATTTTATCTTTAGCTGTTGTAGTCATGGCCCTACGGATTAAATGAACCTTAGCCAAGCTCTCCTTTGTCTAGCAGCCGTATTATCCCCTCTACAGTATATGGAGTATAAAGTAATTAGAGTTAATGTTGAAAAGTAGACTCTCCTTTCACACAACACTCTAATGATACCATAGTCAAACTGTCAGGAAATTTACACTTGGCTATTCAGGGTGACTAATGACATCACCCTGCAAGAATCAATGAAGGTCTTGTGAACTGGGATGAGATTCATTCTTTCCGGTTGGTGACTCGGTTTTCTATTTTCTTTGACTTTACAAGAAGAGGAACTAAAGAAAGTTTTAATAAGCGTGTATACATGAAAGATAAATAGTTTACTTTGTGGTCGTGTCCGACACCTGATCAATAGGGTAGTGTCTAATGAAAATGTCATGCAAACTGTTAATTTAGCTTTGTCTGGCAGTAGTTAATGAGTAGGCCTATATTGATAATTAGCATGCTGTCGACACCATGCAAAACAAGCCCTTTGATCCAGCTTGATAGCCATTATGTAATTTAGCGTACACTTCATCTGGTGCAGCTCGTCTGGTAGTAACAGGAAACTACATCAGTACAGGCTAAGTGGGTGACATGTTACAGTCACGTGTGCTTAATAAGAGCACACAGACACTTAAGATATAAATAATATTTTGTCAACATACACAAAAAAAGTGAAAATATTAAACAATTCTACATTTGTATTAAATTCAACCATGCACATAAAAACTAAAACTATAGCTTTTAGGGTAAATATTATTTGTTGTTATTTACAATGACATATATTTAGAAATGCTATATACTTAATATACTGCTGGTGCTCCCAGCATGCACCCGGGCATGAATAATTAATAAGGCCGCATGTTTTCCCTGTTTGCTAGTTTCAGTGTTACTGTTGATTCGGTCATGTTTAATATTTAGCAGTTTTATGACATCTAGAGTTTAAAATTACCCTTTTGTGCTCAAAAATTTGCCATTGATGGTTACCGTTATCGTGTCTCCAGTCTGTGCGTGTGAGCAGTTTCTTGTTTCGTTAGATGATAGAGAGTTTAACCCAACAATCTAGCCACATCAGTGGGATGTTTAAAACATGCCCTAAAGAAAACATTATATTTACTGAAAACATAGATAACATTAAAGATTTGAGTATATTGTTTAAAGTAAACATTCAAACATTAATTTCATCTGTACGTCGCTTTGGATAAAAGCGTCTGCTAAATGAATAAATGTCAATGTAAATGTAAACATTACTTTTTAAATTAAAATCAACCCCTTTTTACTTTTTTACTGTATTTTCCTGGTCTTATAGTACACAATTAGTGCAGTGTCACAAATCTTTTTCACTACCTGGATTTATTTGGATCTACTCTAATAAATTACCAATGGATAAAACCAATTTGAATATTGTTAAAAACCTACGTTTTTACTTGTTGCCTTGTTCCCTATTTCAAATATGTCACATTTTTTAAGAATAAATAAATACAGGGTTCACTTTAATAGAAAGAAAGGGGCTTCAAGAACAGAGGAGGAGCTGAGAAGAGATTTCCAGGGATGCCAAGAGCTGGGATAAGGGTAGTCTCACATAGAAAGACCAAGACGGTTCCAATTCAGACTGAAGGTCTGGAATTCATGGCAGCTTTCATTGGCCAAGGTCTGCCTATGAGGCCGTTTGACCATCATGTCAAACAACCAATCACAGATCGTTTCATTCAGCAGCACAATTCGGAGCATGGAAATGTCACCACAATAACAGACCGGTGTGTAAAACTCTCAGACGTAATTTAAAGATTCTATGCTGCAAACTTCAAATATTTCACATGCTTTTGAAACTCCAGTGTTTACTTGATCCTGATTAGTGCTCGTCGTCACAGTTGTAAACACAACAGCTTTCTTCTTTTGTGAAGGGGTTTGGCGCCATGGTATCTTTGTAAAGAACGCAACACACGTCTCGCAGAAATCCTGTAGAATTCAACCAATCCGATTGACGACTTCGACATTCCTGAAGTGTTTCCACTTTTGTGTCCCATATGCTTCAGACATTTAGCCAACGGGTCTGTGGGTGTGATGTCTGAGGCTGAGACCAGGACAGGGGAGACATTGGTAGAAAATCTAATTCCCAGGTATTTTGGTAATATTGGACTTATTTATGTGATCATTTGGAAGAAAAAAAAGGGCTAAAGAACACACATAGGTCCAAAAACAGTATTAACAACTACATAAATATAGAGTAAAAGCTGCTTTAAAAATTCTTTGTAGACACTTGGTTTTTTGTTTATTTTTGGAAAGACATTTTAGAGGTAACAACCTCCCTCAAGTATACTCTCTGTAAGTGAAATCATCGAGCTGGTGCTGAGAATGTCTTGTCCATTGGGAACTTCTTTGGCACTGAACCTTATCTGTTCACTTACATGAGAAAGCTAACGTGTTATACAGTACATCCCAACTCTCATGTCACACACTGAATTCTGAACAAAACAGAAGAAGTAAAAGAGACTTTTTTTTTACCTTGATCTGCAGATGATTTATAACCATATGAATTCATCTATGATTGCTTAGTCATTACTTATGTGTGCACAGTATTTTTGCTCCATACTCCAAATAGTACAAAACACTCTGGAATGAATACAATGTACAGTATAATATCTGAAACTATGACTTTCCTAAATTGCCATACATCTTACAATGAATTTAAAACCATCAAATGCACACTCGCTGGCTCTTATTCACATATTGTGTGTAAACCCAAATGATTTCATGAAGAAATAAACCAAAAATTAGCTCAATTCAGGATAAACTTTTTTTTTTCCACACACAACATTTGTATGCAGGAATGTATAAAAAAGAATGCATGCACAAAATTTTAAATAAATAAAAACGGAATAAAAAATCCTGGAATTCTTTAAAATCCTGCATGTATTGTGTAACATTGGCTTGTTCCTGCTTGCAAGGGTTTATTCACATCTTAAAGAGGTTCCCAAACATTTATAAATACATCACAAAGCACATAAAAATAACTGACATGACTAGATCTAATTCAGATGCTGACAGGTAAACAAACTGAAGACAGATCTAGAGTCACTCTAAAATCCTTCTTATTACTGACTTTGAGCTCTTAAAGGAACTACCTACAATCCTCTTTTCCCTCCCAGCACAATAAATCTACCTCGTTAAAGATAGCACGGCCCATGACAATCACATTATTCCTTATCAACGATTCAAACTCTGGAAGAACCACACTGAGTGATGAGCTATAGTTCTCCGTCATATCCAGCGTTCATTTCCCTACATATACCTGCTCAAGGATATTTGCCTAATGAAACCAACACCAACACATAACGATTGGATGGCCTCGGACATAAAACCCAAGCAAATGTGATTGTAATGCTGATGTTTTGAGGCGAGCAAACATTGAAAATACACTCGTCATATTTTCTACTTGTCGAGAGACCAATTATATAAATACAGCAAATCAATGTGAGTAAATGGAGGAGAGAGACGAGGGGATGGAGAGGTGAGGGGTTGATCCTGGAGGAAAGCAGCAACACATACCAACATTTCATCCCCTCATATCACACATTATTGCCACATTGATTTGTTGTCATTGATTAGCGATGTTCACGTTCATTTGTTTTCTCTAGATTTCGCATCAGAGAGAGTGAGAGAGGATGTGTGTGTGTGTGTGTGTGTGCGTGTGTGTGTGTTGTTCCGCACAGCTAGGAAATGAAATACCCAAATCTCAATTAATTCAGATGGAAAACAATGACCTGGGAGAAGTTGGGAAGGTCTGATTTGCTAGCACACTTTTCTTTCTCCTCTCACGCTCTTTCCTCCTCTCCCTCTCTCTCTGGGAGTCATTAACATCCCTAAGAACTCCATTAACGATACTGATAACCCTCTGCATCATAGAGACAGCTAGAGTTTAGCACCCCACTGACATGAACACACACACACACACACACAAAACGAGTGTGTGTTAACTTCTTATCTTTAAACAGCTTTCGCTGCATCAGCCCAACGCAACAGTACTAACAAATGCAAACAGTAATTTGGTGTTTATTCATTATTTTTGAGGCAACAATGGTTATAGGTTTTGTGAATATACAGTTCCATAAAAGAAATGTCACACTCAGGCAGAACAACTATTCTGGCACAGAAACAGTTTTGAAAACAAGATGACAATACTTAGTAACTTTTTTTGGGAAAATTCAGAAACAAAATCATAGCTAATGGAATTGTTAAGTGATTCAGT